>NC_081212.1:8559316-8863212 GCF_902713425.1 Acipenser ruthenus | reverse complement strand
TGGCAGAAAAATAGTTCTTGTTAGGACGCCATCTTTATGAAGGACAGTCCAGATTAATTCACAGGACACTGTTCCTCAATCGGCCATCTTGCCTTTGTATGTTATATAACTTAAAATACAATGCGATTGATAAACCTTTGCTGTAGTGTGGTGTTGTAATAAGAAAATCCACAATGTGGATTATTTAAATTGCAATTGATCAGACAATTTAATGATGATAATGAATTTGGCCGGAGACCTTGTCCGTGGTGCTGACAGCCATCCGTAATGTTGGCTGGCTAGTGAAAACACGATGACATCATGTAGTCTAGTGCCGTCGAAAGGAAGTGGCTCACAGGGCCACCTCCCCCAAAAGACAAGGCCGCCAAACCATGACTGGAAAAGAAAATGATGAATGGTTAATGCAACAACTGCAGTGGTGCAATGCCACCTACACCCAGAATAGGAAAGGGATGAATGAAAAGTAAGCAGCTGAAACACGGGCCCGCCCCCCACACCGTGAAATGCATGGAGGGGGAACCTGGCCTCTCCGGCCTGCCACGCACCCTGCAGAAACTAAATACGAACCGCACTCAGGTAAGGGAAAAACCCCTACTCGCTGGTAGGAGGAAACCTTAGGGAATCCATGGCTGAGGGTAACCCTTCCTCCAGGCTCTAAAGTCCCCCTGTTTGGCACATGACTGATAGGCCAAACAAAAAGAAGCGACATGAATGCAAGACACACAGTTTTTATGGCACTTGGATATCACATGTTGATTAGTGGGCGGATTCTCCTTCCAGAAATACAACCACGTTTTCTCATTCCAGAGACACTTTGATCAATTAGTCAGGAAGTGTGGCCATTCCAGAGACACACTAATCATTTAGTCTTGGCTTGCTTTTCAAAAAGTCTGTTTTGATCTAGCCTGTCACAAAATAAGCTAAGAAATGCAAAAAGATGACAAGCCCCATTATAATTATTACTTCTACCTCTAACTCATACTTTAAATTATCCTCACTTTTTTTAAATGGAGACAGATGGTAAAAAAAAACAACACATAATGCAACAGCATATCCTAGCACGAAAGACTGAACTAGCAACCTTTTGTTCAAATTCACATACTATGAATAGTTAAACTGAATGCATTGGAGTTCCAGTTCACTGTCCACCGATGCCCAGTTGTCTTATTATTTGGGATTATAACCCAGACCTGCACTTAAATAAAATGGTACTAATGTAAACTAGATAGCCTGAGGCAAACTGGAGAGAATACTTAGAGGCCTACTGGAGTGCAATGTTGTCAACTGTTTATACTTTTCAAAGGAGTAAAAGAATAAACATTGTATTGAATTGGCATCTCAGCCCATGAATAGAGAGGCGAGGGCTGGATGCGAATCACTAACCTCGTGATTCAAAAATGAACGTCTTACCATTCAACTAAAGAGCAAGCTCTGCAGTCGAGAGGTAAGTACTTAGGTTGATGTCTGTATTATTAACACAGCAGCCACTAGGAGGCGATCCATTACAACGTTACCTCAAAGAATCTTTTTTTTTTTTAATACATATTTTATTATATGTGTTTATAGAAATTTGGAATTCGAAGTACTGGGCTTCAGGAACTGTAGCACAGATATATTTTCATCTTCACAGCACAATTACTTGAGACTTTTTGGAAACGTGATGTACATACAGCCCCACAGTAATATAAATTGAATAAACATGTTTTAATCTTGAAATAATAATAATTTTCAAATGTATTTTTAATAATCGTTTTAGAAACTTTCTAAGTAATTTAGAAATGGTCTTTCTATACTTGGTTGCAGTTATGAATTAGCTTTATTGGTTAAAAAAAACTACATTTAACAAACTGGTAAACTTAACCAGAACATCAAAAGGGTTAAAACAAAAAGAATTGTGTTAGTATTTTTTAAACCGTGCTTGTTTGAAGATTTGAAAATGGATCCTCCCCCTTATAAACATGTGTGGACTGCACTGCCACCTCATACCAGAAGTGCTACATCAGTTGATGACTTTTGAAAACTTACTTTTTTAGATCAGCTTTATTAAATGAATTTTAACCTGGCTTTCTCTTTCATCTCTATGCAGATGTATTATATTTTGATTCTTCTGTTTTTTAGATTAGCTTTTTTAAAACTGTTTTTCTTTCATTTCTATACACATGAATTGTATTTTCATTTTCTTGTGTTTTGTCCTGTACAGCGCTTTGATAATACTTTTTGTATGTAAGGCACTATAAAGTATAGATTGATTGATTGACTGATTGATAATTAGAACCATAGCAGAAGCATAGCAAAGTATAACAACACACAGTGAAAGCATGGTACAACACTGGAAGTATTGTGTAGCCCAGAGAGGTACTGTAAATAATTAAAACATGGTAAACCATGATAATATCATAAATGCATAGTATAACCATAGAAAAACCGTTTTTAGAAAAAGTCTCTCGTCCAGGCAGCAGACCAACATACATCACTGGGTAAGGTGACCAGATTTTTATATCTTTAAAATGGGACAGTATGGAAACATTGTGAATAACTTCCAACTTCCAAGCTACAGGGTTTTTATTTTCACTTTGGCAATGTTTGATCTAATATCATATTGAAAGGGAATGCAGAGACTCATTCAGAGTGGAATTGTTTATTTTCAAAAATGTTTTTTTTAATTATCTTGTTGTCTTTGTAATTTCATTTCTACACAACAAGTATAGTTATCACATTACACAGTAGCAATTCAATAATATAAAATTCAGAGACTCTAGTTTATTGCCAATTACTGCTGCAAATCTAGTCCCTTTTCAGCCTAAGAAACAGCCTAGTGTCCAATCTGCAAACCAGGCCCTTCCTGTAAGAAAACACTACATATCTCGATATTGTACTAAATGGTTACTTCATATAATCTATTTTATATCTATCTATAGCAACACTGTCTTACCATTTAATATGGTATTTGTTCTGAATATATTTTTCCTTTTGCAGTTTTCAGCCACTTTCTACTATTAAACTATTACTATTAAAGGTGATGAAATATGTTCAGTATTCTATCTTTTGACTATGTGCAATAAATGAGTTTTGTTTAGAAGCTGCCCTGATTGCAGAAACAGGAATTTCCTTTTGAAGTAGTTAAGGTTTGCCCACATAGTAATCAATGTAGGTCAGCCCTTTAAGTTTCTCTGAATAGTTGTATTTCCAAATTACCCCTTTAAACATGTTGTAATCTGAGATGCATCCCTTAAAATGGAAAGGAACCTGTTAAACACGTGTTAATTTATGATGAAATTTCCTGCCTATTCCATTTTTCGGTACCAATCAATAAGCAGGAGAAAGCATCTTCTGACAATTTAAATTAGATAACTACATATTGTGCGAAGGCTAATTTCTTTGTTGGTCTTGGCTGGGGTTTATATTTTTTAGACATGGATCAAGGTGTAATAAGATTAAATCGAATTCCTTTTCTGATCAAAAGAAACATTGTCACTTCTTTATTTACGAAAGGAATACCATTTAATCTTCCTTGATATAAGCATAAGTGTACATTTTCAGATTGTCAGGAGACACTTTCTCATTATCATTGATTGGTGCTGAAAAACTGCAGAGACAAGGCAGGAAATGACACCTGTCAGCTCGGAAATAAAACAATTTGGAGAAACTTAAAGGGATCAACCCCCCAGTACTTCAAGCCCTGACATTTGCCTCTTTTGCTGAAAGAAAAACATGTTTTTTATCAATATGTTGTTTTTCTTCTATTAAACTAATAGCTGTGATAAAATACCTTATACAACTATCACACGTATGCAACAGATAGCATTAATCTGTGTCTTTTTTGTTTCTAAAACTTTGATTTTAGTTTCAGAAATGCTAATGCAGACATGCCATCCTGTCAGCTAACTGCTCTCGAGGCCTTTTATCCACTCACTCACAACAGTTGACCTATGAGGTCCTCAGTGCTGATAAGTGAATTATATTGTTTAAGTGGCCTGCCACTTTCATCTCTTCGCTTCTGATGAACAATTAAATCTGCTCACACAGTACCGTGTTTCTGCAGCAAGTGTACCTAAGAAGATTAAAACGTCTTGTCGTTTTCAAAGTTTAATGTCAATTCAGAGGACTTAATTAGAACTTAAATAAAGAAAACATGCTGCATACTGTGACTAAGAATACATATTTTTTTACCGTTTCTCTTGAACATATTGTATGGGAAGAACTGCAAAAACGAATCAGTATAATCAAATAACTGCAACTTTTGATTATTCTTTCTGAACACAGCTGGAAATTAAGTGGAGATAGACTTATCTGTAGGACAGAGGGTAGGAGACACGTCTTCACACAGAGATTGGTGAGGGGATGGAATGGGCTACCTAGTCATGTTGTTCAGACAGAATCACTGGGATCCTTTCAGACCCAACTTGCTACTAGGAACCGGACGAGTTTAGATCGGCTGAATGGTTTTCTCTCATTTGTAAATGTTCTTCAGTTTCCCATTGAAGACAGAGTTGGTCTTGCTAATTACACTTTTTACTTATTTTTTGCTGAATTTCTTTAGAAGATTGAATACTGAAATATCACAACGCAGGGTTGTTTAAAGCAGGGCTTCTCAAACTCGGGACCCCCTGTGTCTGCTGGTTTTCATTCCAACCAAGCTCTCAATAACTTAACTAGACCCTTAATTGAACTGATAATTTTCTTAATTAGACCTTTTTACTTGAAATGAGAATTTCTCTAGCTGAAAGTGAAAAAACTACAAGGAAACACACACAACCCGAAAGTACTACCAAAATAGATTTTTCTTTTTCCATGGAAATTGCCCCAGTGACACAACTGAACTAAATCCCATTGAGCATGTTTGGGAGGAACTTGAACGATGCATACATTATCACGATCCTCTGCCTACTTCTCCGCACTAGTTGCATGAGATAATAATGACTGAATGGATCAACATCCCCAGAGACACCTTCCCACACCTTCTGGAGTCCAACCCTGATATTAGCCACAGGTCCTGATAAAGTGGTGTAAGGTTTTATATAAGCAGGTCAAGTCAATGGTCTTTTCGTTTTGCGCTTATTATAAGCATTTAAATACGCGGCTGTTATTCCTCTCTTACCTGCGAGTACACAAAGCATTTCAATGCTACAGGTTTGTTAAAGGTTTTTACAATACAGGAGGCGTATGTCCGATCTGCCGTCTGTAATCACGCCTCTATGGTTGTCCCACACCCTCTAGTTTTTACTGGTATCATCCCATTGTGTCCTAGACATATGACATCACACTACTGGCATTATGGCTTCAAAGTAACAATGTGCATGTGCAGAGGCTCTGAAGTGCCAGTACTTCACAGAAAAGGCTTTTCTCACTAGTCTAATTATTTCTGTTATGTAAATGAAAGTGTTATCACGTGTGTTATCAATTAGAAAAAGAAGAAGAAAGTTTGCAAACGAAAGGAGGCCATTCGGCCCATCTTGCTCGTTTGGTTGTTAGTAACTTATTGATCCCAGAATCTCATCAAGCAGCTTCTTGAAGGATCCCAGGGTGTCAGCTTCAACAACATTACTGGGGAGTTGGTTCCAGACCCTCACAATTCTCTGTGTAAAAAAGTGCCTCCTGTCTTCTGTTCTGAATGCCCCTTTATCTAATCTCCATTTGTGACCCCTGGTCCTTGTTTCTTTTTTCAGGTAAAAAAAGTCCCCCGGGTCGACATTGTCTATACCTTTTAGGATTTTGAATGTTTGAATCAGATCGCCGCGTAGCCTTCTTTGTTCAAGACTGAATAGATTCAATTCTTTTAGCCTGTCTGCATGCGACATGCCTTTTAAACCCGGGATAATTGTGTTTCTCAACAGTATGAATATAGTTGTCACATATTGTAATTCATGTATATGATTAAAAATATGAAACAATTACAATTTGATAATAATGAACATGTTTTTTTTAATGTTTTTTATTTATGTTGTTTTATGTAGAAAGTTTTTAAAATGCTTGCAAACAGGGGTGTGTTAATGTTTATTTTTAAGTAAGCCAAATATTGCTCCTGGTTTCACTGCATACGATACCTTTAAGCCATCTGTTAACGTGCTGAAGAAATTTCGGTTTATACGCCAAAAACTACTCTAAAACTCAATTACAGGAAAAGGACGTGCTTCATTGAAAAATCTGCAGACACGCCCCCAAGCGTAAAGTAAGTCACGCAACGCTGGGTGATGCGGAAGCAATAAGATTGCTGTCTGATAAGCAGAAACAACTCCGCGAACCAGTGAAAAGATAACCACTGAAACACTATTAGCCATTATAGCGTTTCTTAATACATTAAAACACGCTCACTGTTGTGGAATTTGAGCATTGAATCGACTTGTAATAATTGTATGCGCCCCTTTAAATGCTAAAGAAGTGAGAAATCATTGAAACTGTCTCTGAACACTATAATTTTCCTGTGTTTAATGTAAGGCTTTTCAAATCTACTGCCTAACGTGGCCCTGCCCTTGTAGCTCTGTAACTTTGCATGTAGACAAACCCCCACCCACGCGTGCCAAGATAAGCAAGCTGATTTAACAAGACCAAGATGAACCGCTATAACCTGGGGGTCCCGTCTTTGTTTGTCACAAGATGTTATCGCTTCAACAGCTGTCTTCTCATTTCTATTGTAAACCACAAGCCTGTCCGGTGAAACCAGAAATGAAGCATTTTACTTCTGTTTAATGACACAATAGAATTCTAGAACTCCACTTCCTATCGGCGGAGGGTCGGCTGTGCTATTGGTAAGAATTACTAGGTTACACCTCTTTGGGGAGGAACCCCACGACCTGCCCAGTATATTAATGTCTGTAACGATTGTTTCAGGGCTCGAGTACCACCTGTCGAGACCTGAAGGTTTACCTTCATCTGTGTTGAGACCTGTAATCTTGTAGATCTTACAGTATTGTCTTGCTGTGTTCCTGATTGAAGTTACCTGAAGAAGACTGACTTATTATTTTTAAGAAGAAAACAAACCTTACAGTGTCCAGGCAGTGAAAGTAGCACAGTATACAGAACAATATGATTACAGATTGTTTGTTTAAAACATACCATGTGAAGTAGAATGTAGATATTCACATTAATGGACAGTGTTGTAATCAATGTGAAGGAAAGCTTCATTCATATTTTGCCATATTACTGTTGAACTCCTAATAAGTCATCATTTTCACTCAGCCTATGATATTAAAAGGTTTTAATGGATTTGCAAACACTGTGATTATTAATGAATGTGCCTATGCCTATAGTAAAGTATGGATGCTGTGGGAGTGTCATGATCTATCTTGGTGTTTTATATTTCGAAATAATTAATTAATTACTAAAAATAACATTATATATATATATATATATATATATATATATATATATATATATATATATATATATATATATATATATATATAGAAGCCGCACTGCATTTGTAAATAGTATTTCAGAACTTAAGTGAAGCAACTAGGTAGCTTTGCTAGATTTAAATAATCAGTATCATTTTTGAAGGAAATCTTCCCAAGCTCCAGTATTCAAGAAAACAAAGATTGGCATCTTTCTCTGCAGCTGGCCTGCAGTATCACTAACCAGTTTAGTTCTCTGGAATATCAATGAACAACCACACACAGATTTAAGCCATTTTGTGAATGATCCCTCAATTTATTTTAAGGGGGACTGAAATAACGTAATTCTCTCAATAAAAACAAAAAACAGGACTGCAATTGAAGCAATGGCATTTGAATCTATAAGCCTTGATTAAAACATCCCAGTGTTCCTTATGCAGTCACCTCTAGGGTGGTAAGTGAATTGAATTGCACTAGAGGGTCTGATTTAAATGTGGTGTTCTTCTATAAGGCTGACTCCCTCGCTGGCAATGACAAAGACACTCCAACGCCGTACAGCAGGAACAACGCCAACTAGGACTTCATTACAGTTCTGAACACACAAGCTTGGAGGTAATTAAGAGTTTGAACTCAAAGTGCTATTTTCAGTTAAAATCTTGTACGCGAGAATAACCCATTTGGCTTGGTTTCTGGTTTCTAATCAAGTCTTATTCTTCTTTGTTCAGGGCTAATAAGAGTAAGTTATTTTGGCCTATCTTCATAACTCATTCCTTTAAGCCTGGGATTAGTCTAGTTGGACTCTCTCGAAGGCCCTTTTGGTAATGTGGTGACCAGAACGGAAGTGCGGTCTCACCAGTGTGTATATATATAATGTTAGGACCCCGAGACGAAACATGACCCCATCGGGATCGGGTCGACCCCATCGGCTTGGTGTTAATTTACATTTTTAGAACCCGAAAACTTTTCGTGTTCAGTTTGGAGTTGTCTTGCAAATGACCCCATCACAATGCAAAAAATCAACTTTACCCTTAAAATTCAGCTTGGGTTACTAACATATAAATTATTTTTGCTGCGTAGAAACTAGGTTTTAGTTTGTCAGCTGATCATTTTCCATGAGGGTAAGCAATGAGTTTGAGGCATATATCTATTTCTGGGTTGTGAATTGAATGTTGTTCTGCATGATCATAAAGTCATTTGTATAGAAATATAGAAAAATTCCTTAAACCACCAGACTTTCATGTCCTATAAATTAGTGTAGCCAGCAGCAAGAAAGTTGTCAACCCCTTAGTTTTAAAATAAAGCGTACAGTAATTTCAAATAACATTTTTACTGTACTGAGTGTGGTTTATCAAATAATGTGTTTATTTATATTTTCATCTCGCTTGAGGTCCTTTCTAGCTGTTTTGAAATTGCCCACGCCAATCAAACTTGCTGGAAGTTGCTTCCCTGTTCAGGTTAATGGTGTACAAGACTGCCTTCACTGCTGTTACTAAACATGCCTACAAGTGTCCCATGATAGGCATGATCGGTAATATTAATGGTCTTTCTGTTTCTTTCAGTTATCTGTCTTTAAGCAAAGAGGTACAGATTAAGACCTTTTTGATATGTGGTGCAGAACGTCAAACGGGATGTTAAACAGAGAACATCAGCATCAGAAGAATATACATATTGCCTGTGATGCTTGATTGATAGAATCGTGCTACTGTGTCACTCACATGTAAGATCAGTGAAGCCATTGGAAATTGGCCTATACCACAGGAAGTGATATGGCACCAGTGGGGCAGCAATGTGGAGTAGTGGTTAGGGCTCTGAACGGAGGGTCGTGGGTTCAATTCCAGGTGGGGGACACTGCTTCTGTACCCTTGAACAAGGTACTTTACCTAGATTGCTCCAGTAAAAACCCAACTGTATAAATGGGTAAATGTATGTAAAAAATAATGTGTAAAAAAATAATTTAATTGTATGTAAAAATAATGTGATATCTTGTAAAAATTGTAAGTTGCCCTGGATAAGGGCGTCTGTTAAGAAATAATAATAATAACGGCACCAGGAATAAGGAAGTGGGCTGGTTGTAAAATCTGGTCTAGACTTTAAACATCATCTTAAACATCATCTGAGACGCTAAACCACAGATCACATAATTACGGCATTTGAAACTTTAAACACCACACATACACAACAGGTACTGTTTCAAGTTAATTTAGCCAATCATTCACCAAGCATAATGTTGCTTAGGGCTGGGAAATGGTGTCTAAATAATCCCCCAAGGGCTAACTTCGCTGCTTCCCTCTTTACTGAATCCTGATTTAAATTCATTATTATCACAGCTCTGAAGAACTAGCCCAAGGCTGCAAAGCTGTGGTCAGAAAACTGGATGACTAAATTAGTTTCTTGTTAAATCTCCATGCAATAGCATCAAGCTAGACTGCATTGTTCAAAGTATAAATAGGAGCAATTCAACTGGTAATCAGCCAGCACACAAAAACAAGCTGTTTCTATTCAAATCTGTCTACTTCAGTAAGGTTCCTAGTAATGGTTTTCTAATAAAATGACTGCGGTAGAAGCATTAGGTCTTTATGTACAGTATTCAGTGGTCTAACTGGCAAGGGACGCCTTTACAACTAATTTGCTAAACTGCATAGCATTAGCATCTAAGTGTATTGCTTGAATCCAATTGCCAGTCTGTAAGCAAGAGTAAAATTCTACAGCATGTGAATAATTTTCAATGGCAATGCAGGTGCACTATAATGAGAATGCAGTTCGGTGCTAAGGCAACGAGAACATAAAAACCTTTTATGAATGAAAGGAGGCCATTTGGCCCATCAATGCTTGGCCGGATCCTAGTAGCCGATTTATCCCAAAAAAGTCAGCTCTTAAAGTATCCCAATAATCCTTTGGTTAGGTAACCCATTCCATACCCTTACCACTCTCTGAGTAAAGAAGTAAGGTTATGTTTGTCAACTCCTTGTAAGTAATAAGGCATCAATTATTTATACGGGTTAAAGAAACTAACTGTATTTATCCAGATGGGGCATACATTTGAGACTCCTGTATATTATATAGTGCTGCGATGAACAGGATGTTTTTGATGTTCCATCAAAATGTCACAATGTCAATTAAAGAATGTTCTTTAATTTGAATTACCTAGAAAACACAAATTTGAACCATATTACAGTTTACAGAATAAACCTGGTATCTCATCAAATGACGTATTAGTGAAAGAAACAATATTCTGTACAGTGCTTGTTAATCTCTTCAGACCTCTTCATGCAGTGGTTTGCTTTGTCTGATATGAAAAACAAACAGGAATTTCTTTCTATGCAGCACTACAACCAAAGCAGCGGTATTTAGTATTCAAGGCAAAGCCAAGAGCGCTGCTGTCTGTGACACGTAGTAGCTCTAAGAGCGTGACAAAGGGGTCGCCCCCTCTTTCCTTTCTGAGCCATCTAGCAGCACGCAGGGCACCCAACGGGGGATCGAGAGCAGCACGCAGGGCACCCAACGGGGGATCGAGAGCAGCCCTTCAACTCACTGATGAGTTTTCAAACAAAAGCATGTGTCAACACAGGCAGCCGGCTTTACTCTATATTGCCACTCAAAAGTGAATGGAAAGTAATATTAATTAGGCCATTCCCAAGTCGTGTGGTGTGTAGTCGGGTAGAATGGCTGCTAATCGATTGGCACTGTTGGTACGGGTACTCTTTTGTAACACTTTGTTGTTTGTGCAGTAGGCTATATTATACTGCTTGGATGTTTTTTAAACTATTCATTAATGTTCTAAAATGTAATTTATATGTTAATGCATTGCAACTGCACCATCTATCTTTATCTACACGCTTGACAATTACTTCACAGTCATGTAACTGTCACTTTTCTATTTGACTAGTAGACTCATCAGCTATTTAGTGCTACCCCTATCTCTAAAGATACTTAACTATATACTTGTGGACAAAATGTCCATCAAACTTCTTCACACAAGCCTTACCTGCAAGCCAAGGCTTGATGGAAATATCATTGGGCTTCAATCTTAGGACCTTGTGAAGATATGCGTCTCTGTTAAGGTGCTTTGACTATGAGTTCAGGAGCTACTTTTGGCAGGAGCATATTTTACACCAAAATGAAAAACGAATAAATAAATGAACAAATAAATATTGAAATACATAAATGTCTATATATTTATTCATTATTCATATATTTATTTCGACTTCCCATTTGCTTTTTACATTTCTCCTTCAACTTTTTTTTCTGCTTTGTTTTTTACAATTTATTGCTGTGAAGACACCACTGTCAAAGCGAGTAGGCAGTATAATTTACACGACTGCCTGAACACAAAGATTAATTAAATCCCCTGCAGTCTAATCTAACCCATTGATGATTTGTTAATGGTGTTCCACGCAATAGAAAAATGTATTTGAGACCAAGTCCTAACAAACAAGAGCTTCAGTTAAACCAGGAGTTTTCAACCTGGGGTACGTGAACCTATGGGGATACTTCAGAGGGTCTTAGGGGGTACACAGGATGACTCAGAGATGCACAAATTAAACTTACAGAAAAAGAAAATAATGATCTTGAATTGATTTTTAACGGTATTATATATTATCTCTAAAATGCACAAATATTGTGCACAAATATTTAATTTTAGTTTAGCAGCTTGAAGGTTAGAGTCCGTTTCAAAATGATCACCCACCTGCACGCATGTGTGATTTCCATTGAGCATATTTCCACTGTATTATTATTCATCTATTCATTTATGTGTTTATTTATTTATTTTTCATGTTGGTATAAAATATCCTCAATAGAAGCCTGCTGAATAATGTTATGTTAATATCTTAAATTACATACAGCTTTGTAGTTTGCCAACACACTTTTATAAAATAGCTTTCTTATCTTAGTGGGTTTTAGTAACTTTAAAATTGCTGCTTTTGTATTATTATGTGTATACTGTTATTTAAATCTGTTATTTAAATGGTCTGATTGTGGCAGTTGTATGTGTGACATGCTATACAAATGCATTGTGGTTTGTTCTTTTTTTCTGCTACATACTGTACAGTGCTGTGCGATACGTTTGTATAAAAAGCACTATATAAATAAATAAATATACTTAATTAAAAACTGACAAAACTGAACAATTTATAAATCTAACATGAAATACTGTACTACTATTATGGCTTCCGGTAGACTTTTGCGATATCATTTTGTAGTTTCTTTGATTACATGATGTTAAATAAAATATCTAAATTATGTTCAAATATATTTTTTAAATGTCTCAATCCTAAAATTCTAGGTGATTCAAAACTTTTGGACATAGCTGTATTCGTATTTTGCTTCACAATTTCAAGCTCGGGTGATTAACACAATGATACTGAAAAAGTGTTGAACAACATTCACGTACATATCCACATTTACTATCATTCTGAACAACATGAATGAGAACATTTAGTATATGAGTAAGGTCTGAAACTGGCAGTTGAATAGCGTACTGTTCTCAGTTTCAATAAGGCTAGTCACTGGTCTAGGAATCCATTTATTTACAATAGGCAATTTGATGCATTTATTGTTTATTATACAGACTTGATCTGAAACTTGTATTCGTACGTGGTATCCTCCAACTGCTCCCTAAACCTGTGTTTGTTGTAGAGATGGATTCTTGTAGGGGGAAAGTATGAGGGATTAGACCAAAAGCTATTTCTGTCACTCTCATACTTCACCTTCAGACTATTACAGGTAGCTCTGTCGAGTGAAATGTCTGCGCATCTTAATGCGTATCCTCCACCCTAACCCTAACCCTCAGTGTGCTCCGATCTCACCAGTTGTTTGGGTGAGTGGAGGCTGCCCTCCTAACAACAACCCTCCGTGTGCCCCGATCTCACCAGTTGTTTGGGTGAGTGGAGGCTGCCCTCCTAACCCCAACCCTCCGTGCGCCCCGATCTCACCAGTTGTTTGGGTGAATGCAGGTTGCCTTTGTGCTCAGGTGTGTATGTTTTGGCAGGGCTTATTGTATCAGTAGCCAGAATAGCTTGTGCTAGCTTAAGAGCTTGCAGTGGTTGTCCAAGACTACTTAAAGCTGGCAATATACTGCAGTATATTTTCAAAGATCCTTAATTCTGATGAGAATTGCACATCTGCTCTGTTGTTGAACTGGCTCAGCTTAATATTGGATTGAAATGCAAGTAGGAAACCGCATCAATATGTGCTTCAGAAGTGTGTTCATAAAACATTTGAAGCTGATGCCAAGGATCTATGTGTGCTGTACAACACAGGCTATTCTGAAGCATGGCCTTTGTCTTGTGCCTTCTTACTCACTCACTGTAAGGGAGCGTTGTGAGGAGTACAATAAACGGTTCACTCGTCACTCAGCACTAATACTAGTTGAATGGCTGTGTTTTCTGTTTGGATCAATAAAGTTTGATATTCATGACACTCGTGTATGCTGTTCATAAAGAAGAGTAGTTCCCGACATTGTTCAACAAAACCAACATCAAAATGAGCATTTAAATGATGCTTCGGCCTAAAGTCTCAATTTTATTTACTCTAATTAACTCTAATCTTCATAAGCGCAATTTTATTCAGAAAGAAAAAACATTCAATACAGTTACCAAATCACAAATAAACCATTCTGAGTAGTTTTATTTGTTTTAGAATTGCAATTGGTGTTTTATTTTTATTTTTTTCGTTTCAGTAAATAACGGCACTAATGACGATTTGAGCATAAGAACATAAGAAGAGTTTGGGAACGAGGAAAGGCCATTCAGCCCATCAAGGCTCGTCCCTTGTTAGCACACCATTCTTCCCTACAGAGGGGGAACTCATTTAAAAGCACACAATCTAGTTTTTTTTTTTTTTTTTTTTTTTTTTAATGTTCCCAGTGTTTTAGATCCTACTACTTCACCTGGTAGACTATTCCATGCATTTCCAACTCTCTGTGTAAAAAAGTGCTTCCTACCTTCTGTTCTAAACTCTACTCGGCTTCCATTTATGCCCCCTTTGTTCTTCTCTGTGTTAAACTTGAAGTCATGTCTTGGCTTGACTTTATATTTAAAGACTTCAATCAAGTCCCCTATTTCCCTTCTTTTTTCTCGGCTGAAGAAATTTCATGAGTTGAACCTGTCCTTATAGTTCATGTCATTCCGTCCTGGGATCAGCTTAGTTGTCCTTCTCTGTACCTTCTCCAGTGCAATGATGTATTTGTTGTAGTGAGGTGACCAAAACTGCACACAGTATTCTAGGTGGGGTGTAACTAGGGCATTGTATAATCTTAGCATAACCTATCTAGCTTTGGAGTAATAAGCTACTTTTGAAATGTCTTACCTTTAATATCCTATTATGTGTGCATGATTCACTACTGTTGTTTTTACTTTGATAAGTATTTGCTTACTAACTATTCCAGCACTTTTTAAAAAGATTCCTCAAGGCTGACTCTACGGAGGTGGGAAAGCATATTAGTGTTACACTGTACTCTAAAAACTGCACACCATTGATATACACACCTCAATGTAGAAAGAGTCAGGAAAATTACATTGAAGAATTACTCTGTTACATTTACAGGTTACTTAAACAAAATTAGTTAGTTACTTATTAATTAAGAAAGTAGTTACAGTTACAAATAGTTACTTCTCGTGCACAATTATATATTCTTTCAGTGTGGCCAGGCTGCAGCTTGAAATATGGTCACTCTTTGCCTCCTCTGATGCCATATTCTAGTTAGATGATATGACAAGCGTGTTCATGTACCATGTTAGACTTGCATGGTAACATACAGCGTTTTCTGATTTCCATTTTATGCAATGGCCGTAGTGCTTTTATTAAATGTAACAAAAAGTACCTACATTATGGTTTCACATAAAATGGAATCTATTAGCACATATGGTTACCTGTCTGAAAAAGGAACCATTACAGTTACAAATTACTGAAAAATGTAATCAGATTGTAATCTGTTACTCCCCAACGCTCTTTAAAGATAAGGGTTTCAATAGTTGCATATACAAACTCCATTAAACACCAAGCCCTGATTTGAGCTTAATCACTGGTGTTGAATTACTGCTGCATATGAACCCTTAGAGAATCAAACTCCTGATGAAAGAGTTACTGTACAGCAGGGTAAAAGACCCTCAGGTAGCGTATTCACTTCAGAAATTAATGTCTTCTCCAGTATCCTCATGGACAGCTGTGACAGAGTGTGACAGGGTGCTCATGTCATGTGTGTGGGTAGCCGCTGCTTAGGCAATACAGAGAGACATGGGAGGTGGAGTTGAAATGCCAGCACAGACACGCAGGATTTATTAACACAAAACCAAGTAAATAAACAGGTCATGTGATGCTACCAACGATGGTAACGCACAGACGACACATACAGTAAACTGTACAAAAAGCTAAATAAAACACAGTACAAAAACTACAAATAAAAGGGCGAGCGCTAGCCTTATAAACGAGGCGTCCCGCTCCAGGAATCGGTTGCACTACGTATTATTATTTATTTCTTAGCAGACGCTCTTATCCAGGGCAGCTTACAATTGTTACAAGATATCACATTATTTTTACATACAATTACCCATTTATACAGTTGGGTTTTTACTGGAGCAATCTAGGTAAAGTACCTTGCACAAGGGTACAGCAGCAGTGTCCCCCACCTGGTATTGAACCCACAACCCTCCGGTCAGGAGTCCAGAGCCCTAACCACTACTCTACACTGCTGCCTAACGTTTTACAGATTCTTAATCAACTCATTTTGGCAATTTTAACTCAACTCAAATAACTCGCTATACATTACTTGGGATCACTATCCCCTAAACTAACCTACTCATGAGCCGGTATTCATAAGACGACTCCTGCTGCTTCATACGGCCTTGGCTGGGCATTGCCTTTACAAGCACCGCTTACAGTTTCAACTGACGGACACTTGGTCGAGACCCACCCACCTGCTGATTGAGGACCGGCACAGCCAATCATCCACTGCATCTGTAAACAATCAATTAATCAAACAAATCAACTCCAAAAAGACACACAATAAACCCATTTCCACATATAAAAATTACACCAACACTAATTCCCACCTGTTAGTTATTAATCTCCCTCCCGACCTGTGAGGGTGCTGTATAAGGGAAACAGAGGAAACAGAGAGAGGATGGTTTGGCAGTTCATTCCAGGGTCAGTCGGAAGCCAGCCATCCGGAAAGGGGCCGGAGTCACAATACCAGAAGTCATCACCCTAATGCGATAGGCGATGTGTCAGTCATGGATTGGAGGATACGTGATTGCACTTGCTACCAAAGTGGGCGTGACTGAGGGTATATCAGGCGATGTGACGAAGCAATCTGTTCCTTTTGTTATGGATACGAATAGAGAGCTGTTTAACCATCAAAGAGTGTTTTGTATTTGTTTGGTGTTACTAACTGTTGTGATTTGTAATTATTAGACAGCTAACACCAAGGAGCTGTTGCTGTTAAGCCAGCACCAAACCCTGATTACAATACTGCACTGGTCACCATTAACTGTGTATTCACCACTGGCACTGGAGCCCCGTGAAAAGGATACAGAGCCATGCCTGTACATTGCTTGTACTCATTATTGTTTTGGGACTGAAACCCTGTATTGTTTAGTTGTGCAAATACACATTGCTGTGCATTTGCCAACATGATTAGTTAATGGCACGAAGAGCCACAATAAAGCTGCTTTGACCGTGAACACTGTTTGGTCATTTATTACTGTGCACTGCATCATCACCTCTACACCTGTGCACTGCAATCCACTTTGCCACAATAGCACTCGCTGCAGGTCCTTGTCATCAAACAACCACACTGATTGGCACATGGTTGAAACAGAAGCAAAAGTGTCATAATTATTAGGAGCACAGGGAGTTATGGGAAAGCATATTTAAAAAGATGGCAAACCATGCTAAGTGCATTGCATGGATCCCTGAAAGCTGCAATTAGGTAAAATGCACTGTATTGTATAACCAATGGGAAAATCATGGGTACCGTGCAAATTAACAGAGCCAACTTTTATAAGGGAGTTTGTTTCTTTAATACAGTACTTTTTCTGGTAAAGATATGTTTTTAATATTAGTTGTGTTTTAGTCTTAGTTGTTTTTTTTTTAAAATAAGTATTTATTCGCCATGGTTATGGTTGTATGCTGTCCGTGCCAACTAAATAAAATAAAAACTAAGAACATATCCAACACATGAGGGATACCTGACAGAATATGTGATGGATGCAGAAATGACAGGATGCTATAAATGATGGTGCATGATTCACAGTGGATGGGTAGATGGATGGACCAATCTCCCTCCCCACTAATGTATGATTTATCTACTTTGTCCAATGTACGGGAGACAGATTATACTACGATAATAATATCTTATACTACAGGAGGAACTCATCCAAAAGCACATGGTGCTATCTAAATAATCCCAGTAAATCTTACTTAAAGCCCTCATTTCTTAGATCTGACATTTTCCTACTGTATATGAAACATGCACACATTATGATTAGGGTGTTTTTTAATTGTAAGTTATTTGAAGCTGTCAGAGGAGAACATAAGGAATGCTCCTTGCAGATACTTCACTGCTGCTCTCAATACAGAGACAGATATTCACAGCTGCTCTCAATACAGAGACAGAGATTCACTACTGCTCTCAATACAGACAGATATTCACTGCTGCTCTCAATACAGAGACAGATATTCACTGCTGCTCTCAATACAGAGAGATATTCAATGCTGCTCTCAATACAGACAGATATTCAATGCTGCTCTCAATACAGAGACTGATAGTCAACATAACATTAAAACAACACCACCCCCACACTCCTTTCTGCTGGGAAATACTGTGATGTCCAAGGTCAAACTCATTTAATACCACTTAAAAGGGCAGGAATGGTGACTATAAGCAAAGTTGACTTAACCAGTTCACCAATGATCTGACAAAATAAGCATTAAAACACAGAAGATGTTTTGAGACAACAAACATGCCTCTTTCATTGTGATACTCGAAATATGGAAATAGATATTGCATTGGTTACAATAGTGTCCAATACAGTAATATAATATATTTTTGGTCTACTATGCCGTACATGTACATTTATAAAAACATAAGAAAGCTGTAAACATTCTGTGTCCTATATTGTGTTACCGGACTTTGTATGCCAGAACATTTCAATACTGTACAAAGCAAGTTTGACTATTAGACACTATCGATCTGTTGGATCTGAACAGATTTCTTAAAGACAAAAGCCATTTCATATGAAAAAGCAGGTTTTTATAAATACAAAAGCAGTCCTATGCTGGCAACGCCCCCTCTATAAAACTGAAATGACCCCCTGTAGGATGAAAATGTGTTGGTAATAAGTTATGAGTAGCAATGATAATATTTAATGGGACAGCTACCAAGGTCTGCCTAGCAATAAGGCCTGCTCCGCAAACTGCTGTGAATAACAGGAAATCAATCTTTGGGAAACAGACACTGACGGAAGGAGGTTGCTAAGCCATCACCTGTTTTAGACTTGTGGTTGGAACATATCAAGACACTGAGAAGAAATGTACCAATAATACTAAGAAATAAGACATAGCTTGCAAGACACAAAGATAAGTGGCCTGGTACGCTTGAATTGTAACACTACTGTAACATAAACTACTCAGGTGTGGCTAGAATTAACAGAAGAACACAAACACGCTTTATAATATGTAATCTCACTGTTTAATAGGGTGTAACTACAGGGAGCACAGGGCACTTCCACGTGTTGAAGACCCACAAATTATCAAGGGTTATACCTTCTATATCATTATAAATGATAAAATAAGCTTCCTGACACCCCACCGCCCGTTACCCTTGTTCTGCCAATGATGACTGTAGCTATTCTTCCCTATGCTGGCATACGAACTGCCTGTATTAACATTTAAAAAAAATCACACGCACAACAAAAGCAGATGTTCCTGTTTGATTACAACTCTAGAGAGGGAAATAAATCAATACACTAAATAAAAGGACAACACCTGATTCTGAACAGGCAGCAACAGAATCTTACTACGATTCAAACCCCACAGGGGACAAGCTTCATAACTAAAGAGGTTTTTCTTCTGGTACTGCTAATGTAGTGTTGGTGTAAAACACACAAGCATGTTAGGAGGTCCCAGGTCCCATGATGACTCTGTAACCACGGTCAGAATGACCGACAGATATCCTTATGTTTAATCTGATCAGATCTCAGGCAAAAGCAATTGTAGATAAGAAAATACAGTGCTACCCCGTTATAACGCGGTTGTCGGGGTCCATAGCGAATATTGGCATTTTTGTTCCTGAAATGCTTTACAATGACCAAATTAATATTGTAGCGTACCGTGGAAAATGAAGGAAGGAGACACACACAATGTGCAGGTACTCGAATCCACGGTTTACTGGGACGATTATTCCTGGCCCCTGTCAGCCTGGGCCACACCAAAAACAATAAACAGTCTTGCACATTCACACAGCAGCTTGTCCGACTCCGCTGTCAGCTCTGTTCGTGTATATGTGGGCATTCGGACATCAATCAATCCCGGCTGAGGCAAGCTTACTGCTCCCCGGCTTACACCACTCTTATTTAAACTGTATATTTTTTATAATAAACTGTAAATAAATAGCACAGAATCCAAGGACGTTTATACACACTTGTATTGTTTCATACTTGTATTATAACATTAACGGACAATTTGTTTTTACTTTCAGAAAAAAAAATACAGGGGAGTTTTATAAGTACTATATGTACCAGTTTCAACTTAAATGGGTTTAAATACGGTAATGTAAAACAACAATAAAACCCAACATTTGTGAGTCCAATTGCATTATGGGGTAAATGGGAGCCACGACTTTATCGTGTTATAATCGATTCCACACTATAACGGGTCGCATTACAACAGGGTAGCACTGTAGTTCTATGCCAGGCACATGCATTCATTACATAGGTCTCAAATGTGAAGCTTTCAAAGAAATTGGAGTCTACTGTACAGAAAATTGTAAAAGCATAGCAAAGCGTAGTAAAGCAAAGTAACAATATATTGAGCATAGAAGACAATGAAACACAGAGAAGAAAGATACAATAGGGTACAAAATATCATAAACCATGTTACTATGCTTACTATAGGTATTGCAAACGCACTGTACATGCAGTCTTTCAATAGCGTGCCCTGTCTTACTTCATAAGATTTCATGACATACTTGGCACACTTGTAAAACAGCACGAAGACATGTCTGCTTCTAACTTGGATACTTATAATTGTCACTGTAAACTTCCCCCCAGCTTGGCCTTTCTCTGTCCTAATTTAATAAGCCAAGAAATCATATTTTAATTAACTTGGGAAGATAATGAAAACTGTGCATTTGTCACACTTTAATAACCTGACTTTGGGCACTTTCCCTGTCTTTCTGCATGGTTGGGTACTCACTCTCTCAACTGGCTGATTTACTGCAGACTACAACATGTTTAGCCCCTTATATATTCATTGCTCCCAGCAGTTAATCAATTTTTCGAAATGGTCAAAGAACCCATTTGGTCTGTTTTTTCGTTCTTTATAAATACAAAAACATACATTGTTTTGCAACCGATTTTCTCCCCAATTTGGAATACTTCGAACGTAGAACTCCCCACAACAGCTCAGGTTTAGTGGGCGTCTTCCCATCCTACACCCACACTGATTGCCTCTTTACACCCAGGTTCTCAAGAGCGGATGTCAGCGAGCTACCGGCCCCTGGAGGACAAAGGCCAGCCCTGCAGTTGTTTGTGAGCTCACTGGGAGCCTAGTCAGTGGAGTCCACTGTAGCACTATGAGGAGGAACCAATTTTTCCTCCCTAACCTGCAGGAGCGCCAGAGTCAATGCTCCCACTGGGATGCCAGTGGAGACCGACAACATACAGCCAGGAACCTGCGCTCCCCTAACTGCATGACTCACCCTGCACACCACTCAGGGACCCACACTATTTAGCCGGTTATGATGTTTTTCCAAGCATATTAAGTCAAAATACCTAGACAAATATTGACGCCATCATTTGCATTGCTAAAAATATTCAAAAGCAGTTCAGAACCACAAAGACCTGATCAAGACTAGGAGAAGCCCCCTCTGATAGCTGGCACATCATATTAGCTGGAGGACAATCCTAGCAAACACTGCAGAAAGACTCTTGGAGTCCTTTCCCTTTATTATGCCGGTGAAAGAAAGGGAAAAAGGGTTGCCTCGAATAGCCGACGGGTTACTTCTTGTACACTAATGGAAAAAAGCACAGAGTTTCAAATTAGATGTCTTTTTATAAACTATTATACAACATGACTACCGTGCTTCATGCAGGGTCTGACAATACAGAACAAAACCAAGTTGATAAGGATTTAATTGAGCAATTCTTCAAATAAGGAGCAATTACTGTACACTTTTTTTTATCCTGCATAGACTTGGAGGTGTAGCTGGTTTTATAAAGAATTCTGTTTATGTTAGATATGTGCTGGGCCACATCAGTAACTACACAACTGTTGCTACATTAACTGCTAGAAATGCAACAGTGAATTAACAACTGCCCTATTTGGAGTCCCACATACTGTATATATTATATTATATTGCTACCACAGGCATGTTTTCAGATGTAGAGAAGACTTTCATGCTTTCTCAATGCATATTATATTATTACTAGCATTGCCCGGAGAAACTGAATACTGCAATATTTCATGCATGACAAATTGGGGAACAATAGCCTTACGGTTTCCTATAAGTTACCGATCTTGGGTGTCGCACAATGCGCTCAGACCCCTTTCCCTTTTTTTCTAAACTATTTTTTGGTTTGTTTTTTGCCATTTTTAAATTTGTGTTCTTTTAACTTTTTTTGGTTTTGTGGGTTTCTTTAATTTGAGATACATGGCTACTGTAGTGATCCAGCAATGGGGTTACTAAATAAAGTACCCCGGGGGTCAAAATTTTTGATCCAAACATAGCCCTCAACCTTCCCCTGGATGAAAGGGCAGCAGTGTGGAGTAATGGTTAGGGCTCTGGACTCTTGACCCAGAGGGTTGTGGGTTCAATCCCAGGTGTGGGACACTGCTGCTGTATCCTTGAGCAAGGTACTTTACCTAGATTGCTCCAGTAAAAACCCAACTGTATAAATGGGTAATTGTATGTAAAAAATAATGTGTAAAAAATAATGTAATTGTATGTAAAAATAATGTGATATCTTGTAACAATTGTAAGTCGCTCTGGATAAGGGTGTCTGCTAATAAATAAATAATAATAAAAGAGGAGGCCATGCAAAGTTTGGTTGCACTCTCCTGCGGGGTCCGAATGCATAAAGGAACAGGCAAACTTTCTTCTTCATATATTAAGATATAATATGCCCATGATTTCAGTTGTAATTGAAGGTTTTTACAAAGATCACTTTTTTTGCCTCTTCCTTTTTAATAATAATGTCATCAATGCATTGGATATGGTCCATATTCGATTAGGAAATGAATTGCTGAATGTACCTCTGTTAAAGTGGATCCTTCTAAGACAAGCTCAACATAACAGCACGTATATAGTCTACAGATGCAACCACACCTTGGCTACTCCGAGCCGCATGTGGCCTGCAGAGAATATAGTACTATAAGAGGAGATATACGTGTTTACAGTATTCTCTTGGCTTGAAACTCATACCAGCCCTGCAACCAGACCTGGCTTTCAGTTCAATTAAGTAGAAATGATCAGGACCCAGGAGTTTCCTTTTAAACTGGTCCTCCCTTATAGCTGTATGTCAACTCCTATTAGTAAACCGACTCACAGACCTGTGCTACTTGCTCATGCTGTGATGAGAAGTGTGATCCGTTCATTCAGAGCACATTAGCAGGGGCCTGATTGTTCAGGACCTGGTCATTTCAATAATATATTTAAACAAGGTGGGTTCTGAAACCCAGGGAGGGATGCAGAGCTAGTGCAAGTTCTAAGCCCTCTACAGCAAGTCTTTAGGATTACAATTGTTGAAATACAGAATGCATGACAACACTGCTGCACAGTCAGGAGCTGAAAGAAATCGGTACTGGAGCAGCCAATGTGGACAGGTCATAAATAAAGTCTTTAAGCTCTACTGAAGTGTTCTAAATCATGATATCCCAGAGCACATAAAGCAGTAGGGTACTGGCTGAATCACCTGAAGTGTAAATACATCCCAAAGCATAAGAAATTAAAGTAGGAAAATACAACTTCATGTTGAAATTTCTCATTTCTAAAAAACTCCCTGATTTATTTTCTTTAAAAGAACTTGAACTCCCAGAAGCACCGCTCGTATTCACGTACCAATCTCTGCTTTTCCTACGACGTGTTTTCAATGTCAACCTCCTTCATGCGACTTTACAAAATTGACCGGAAGTACAGCATTGAAGCTCTGCAAGGAGCGCATGATAAATATTCTTCTCTAACAGCTTCAAATAAATGACATAAAAAAAACTCAAATTCACCTTTACCATAATGTGTGTGTTTTTCATATTGGAAAATCTTAAACCTACAATGATGGTAATATTTATTAGTTAAGATTTACTGGAATTACTTGTACAAATATTATTCCCCAAAGTATTTTATTTGTACTACAACAGCTTTATATTAACTGATATTGTGTACTGTGGTATAGGCTAAATATTTGAAACCACCACTGTTGCATATTATAGGAAGGCTTTTGATGTGCATATTATGTCATAAAGCCGTGTGAACCCGTCTGGCTGATGAGCTCTGATATTTATAATCAGGATCACGAAGCAAGGCGACAGTAACAGGGAGTAATCCCTGCTGATTCTGATGGTAAATGTTTACACAAACCTAATGTGAAGCCACCTAACACAGTCATTAGAATAACAGTATTGTTCTGGATAATACCAGCAGCCCTCATCACATATCTGCACTACTTAACAGAACACTTTTTTTTTTTCATGGGATCACCTAAACTCTTACATGCATCAGGGAGAGAATACAATTGCTGATGGGGTAATGCCTACCCCCGTCCTAGAGTACTGAACACTTTGCTTTAGCCCAGTTTGTGATTTTGTTTGACTAGACGTCAGCTGACAGGCGCTCTTATGTGTGCATTCTTCAGATTATTTGTTTTTGCAGGGTGCCTGGTTTCAGTATTTCCATGTTTTTCAATCCTAAATGTATTGTTATGTTGACTGATGGCTAGATAAAACAAAATAATCTGTTGTGGATCATGAAACATTTTTAATAGACTAATAGCAACGTAATAAATCCAATTACATATGTTTCGACTGTCTATATGCTAGAGATGCAAATGAGGCTGATCATGTGACATGATCCCTGCAGCACTATAAATCTATAGGAGCAGCACAATGAAAACAGTCTGCCAGTAATGCAGAAAGATCTATCAGCATTCTAGAGAGGCATGGCAGTGGGTGCATGTGGAGCACAGGGTAGCAGAATGTCTAAAATCTTCGAGGCACAGACGACAGACCTTCCAGACACTAAGGGGGGGGGGGGGGGGGCATTTTGTGTGAGCAATATTGTCGGTTGCAAAGAGGATTTCTTACACACAACACTGTTTTAAAACAAACATTTCTTTCTTTCTTTTTTTATTGGAAACATGTAAAATATGCCTCTTGTTTTGAGTTTTTTCATAAGCATTTTTACTAATTTAGGGAAACATGCTTTTTTTAAAAATCTTAGCATTTCTGACAGAGTGCAATCACACTTTCTTTTAACTGCAACTTTTTCACAGAAAAAAAACAAACTTACATGTAATTAATTTTACTATTAACACATTTCTTAGTTGTGATTGGACCCATCTAAAGGAACAAGTCCCAGCGTTAAAACATGTGTAAATACAGAAGAGTTACTCCAAGACAGTACATTATACTGAACGACTGAATGACTGAACAAAACCCAGGAGAAAGCAGAGCAAAATTTCCCAGCTGTGATATTACACTCCATGTATTTGGATAAAGGAGTATGGAATATGTGAATAGTAAGAGAAATGAATGCTAAAAGGTTGAAAGGTTACAATATAAATCAGTCTTTGACGGTGGCCATTGTGCACAGTTATCTTACAAAGCTTTCCATGTCACATTTTACAGCCAAGGGGGATTTTCTATTTAAATAATGGTATTCATTGATTCAGTTTACTAGCTGCTGCTGTAAATGTAGCTTTAATATATATTCAGTTTACTGAAAGTCAGAGGAAAAACAGAAAAAAACAAATACAGACTGACCGGATAACAACATTATAAAATATTGGACTACCGTCTTCCATATTCAGAAAGCGTATAATAACACAACACACTATGAATAATGTTCCTTCCATACAAGAGCTTGTATGTCAATGTTTCTAGTCCCGGTAAACCCAACCCGTTCAAGAATCACTTGAAGCATTCTAGAATGGGTAAACCCATTTAGGAATTGGGTGCTTTTGTGGGTACAAAAATGCCTGTCCAATATTCAAACATGGAATTTACTGGCAGAGAAATACAACTACAGTTTAAGTTTATGGTCATTTAATGATAAAGCTACTGATACGCAAAGCCCACTGTTCTTAAATACAACAAAAAGAGACGACCTTTATTGCTGCATGTGCTTGTCCCGTTCATTTCAAATAAATATAATATTATTTAACAATTATGTCAAGTTCAATACCAATATAACTATAATCTTCCTTTGTTTTGTTTCAGAAAAATACGGCTTAGTACACAATCTCTTTCTCTCTACAATGGGTCGAATTCTCTACTGGCGCACAAAAAACTACCTTCTATAGAAACTTTCACAAACTCGCAACACCTATTAGCAGATTATTATTGTATCTACTTCAAATAAAAGTGCACGTTAAATAGTACAAGGTCGTGTGCTGCAAAACCAGCATAATTTATTGTACTGCTCTGCAGATTGCAAACGCCTTGATGAACTGCATGCCGCATTAAAGAGACCTAACTGGCCCGTGTACAGTAGATGCTTCATGTCAACTCACTAGAATCTTTATAATGGTGTTTTTAATGTTATTATTAGATGTACCTATTTGTACATGTCATTTAAACGACATGCCTTTACTTGAATCCTAAAATTGTATTTACTCGTCAATGTTTTTGCACCCAGAACTCCCACTTAATAAACTGGCGCCCCTCACACCGGAACACCGACGCCACTTGGCTGTGGACAGCAGCCACCGCAAGATGTGCAGGAAAGGTTTCGTCGTGGTGATTGATTTCCCACTAAGACAAAACAACCGTGTCGATTAGTATGCTTAGCGAGGTTAACTAGGTGAACAATATTGAATAAACTGCAGCTAGTTTTACAGCAAGAAAAACATTTTGTGTTTGTTTTTATCTGCGAGAGCAGCTGTTTTATTTTTCTGTACAGCTAAATTTAATAAACAGGTCATGTTCTGTACATATTCATTTTCCAAACAAAAACACTTTTTCACGTACGTTTACATTTTATTTATCGAAATGTTCAAGTATAATACTACATTATAATTAAATTTTAACATATAAAAAGAATGTTGACGTCGAATTGCCATTCTACCCACATTTTAGCAGCGTTAGTGTAAAACATTCTTTTGTGTGTACGTGGGGGGTGCAGCTCTGTCACTTTCAATACGGGCGCGCCACCGCCTTGTGGCGGGATACAATGTGTAAGAATCCCGTTAGCATCTCACACGTCTACCCCATACATGAAATTGCGCGACCGTATTCTAAACACTGAAAATAGTATAATAATGAAGGATACAATAGTGCTCAAAGGTTACACGGATAAGAAACAGCAGCTCCAGAATCTCCAATGTATAAAGAAGTTAAAAAGAGAAATGAACAAGGACGTGAATGAGCAGGAGCATAATTACAAAGGCTCACCGCTCACTTCAATCATTCGCTCCCTATTGCTGAAATGCATGAGCAAAATCAACGGGGACGTTCAAGGCAGACTAGTAGCTGCTCGAGGGATGTAACCTAGCCAGGAACATCTTCCCATCCCGTACACAGATGGAAACTTTTCTTTAAGACCCAAATTCTTAAGCAGTTCTGTAGCAAGTGCAAGTATCAACCCCGCATTGCAATGGCATTCATTTCCCGGCGGTGCGTGTTTCTCAAACGGTGGAATTGTTCAGTTTAAAAAGTGCACTTACCCGTTGCTATGAGCGCAGTGACAGACAGCAAGACAGTTCCTCGGGAAAGTCTTCGGATGTGCATCGTAGTCATTGCAGTAAATCCACAGTACCGTAATATAATATTATCAAGCGACCTTCTCTTCTGTAAACGTGTTTTGAATAATGAAATACTTGATGACAATGCAGAAGTAAGACGTGAGTGATTATTGTTCGGTTTTCTCCCTGTGATGTTATTTTCTGTCGAACGGTCTTTATTTACCATGTACAGCACATGCAAGAGTTGCAACTGTAAATCTATTTAAAAACAGGTAATCCCATTTTGAGGGACACGCGGGGTGGTTTCAAACCCCGTTAACCATACGTGTAAATTCCAGTGAGCACAGGTTGCAACCTGTGGTTTTATGATGCTCTATACGTAATGCTTTCTTCGGTATTGACTTGTGGTTTTCGACAGTAACGGTGAAACCACGGCTTCAAAGCCCAGCAAATTATAAATTGGCCGTCCCGTGTTGCAACATCAGTATCCAAAAATGTTTATAACTTTGCCCACAGCAATGCAATCCGCTGCCGCAGTGACTGGATCATAAATCTGTGTTTCAAACAACGGAAGCCAACTTTGATTTCCACTCGGGAGTCGAGCCTGGTGAGTGCTTGTGGGTTCCACGGCGCGTGCCTCTGCGAGCCACCCGCGGACAGCAGCAGTCTTTATTAAAGTTCCACAGTGCGAGACGGCAGGGACACATCCACTCAGCAATGCGTGGAATCCACTCCTCAGCCCCACTCGACACGGGTGTGCACACCAGGCTCAGAACTATTCTCTTTTTAAATTGAATTTAAAAATGTCAACAAAACCACTGAAGACGTCGGCATTGGTTTTTGTCTTTCTTTCTGTATTTCTACTTCCAGCTGTAGTTGTTTTGCGCAATACTTCTTTTACATCTATATTACATACAAAACAGTTTAATCTTCCCAGACAGAAAGCTGTAGAGTGTGGTGTAGTTCCATCTCAGTAAGAAATTAAACTCTTTCACGTTCAAGTTCATTGAGTTCTTTAATGAACTCACAGATTTAGGTTCTCACTTTGCGATCAAACCATCCAAAAGAGATATCCCTGCTCTCCCTCTGTCTCTCCTCAAACCAGTCCCAGGGTTTTCCTGTGCTTGGTGTTCAGTTACAGTGCGTTTCTCTGCTGGTCGCTTTAATCGCTTTCTGTATGTACTGAATAAACTGACTGGGATTTCAGATCTCATTTTAGCAGACGCACACCGCGGCCACGTGACGCGCGCTACCAGGCGCGTCCCCGACACCCCTCAGTCACAGCTCGTCCACGGCGCCCCTTCGTTTAGGGCGCGTCCCCGAACACCTCCTTCGCTTGCAGGAGAGAAAGCGGAGGTAATGATCTGAAGTGGAATTTCATTTGGGATAAAAAAAAAAAGGCTTGAAAGAGAGTATAATTACGAGTTTGTTGTTTAAATTAATTAATCTAGTACCCTAATTGAGTTTAATTTGCAGCTACTTGTTTCTTTATGTTAAGCATTTAACAGTAAATGGATAGAAGTAGCTCACTGCGTATGAATCGGTCACAATTAGTATGTAGAGAAGTCATCCAAATATGCCACTGTATTCCTTGCGCAAAATAATTTCAAGCTATTTGCCTTGAAGGGGAATGTGTTGCTTTGGTAAGTCAGATTCTGAGCATGGAGGTAAATCAGTCAGTTTGGCTAATATAAAAAAAAACAAACAAAAAAAACAAAAAAAAAAAAACGGTATATGTATGTTATGGTATAGAATTGAACGCCCCGTCTTGAAACACGGAGTATTATTTATACAGTAATATACATCATTAACACAGACGGATTAGCAATTTCTTTTTCTCTCCTCTTAAAGTTTTAATTTTTTATGCAATTCAATTAAATCACTGTTATGCAATGTCTGATTTATGTTGTGCGAGGCTTTACTGTTTTGATTTATTTTATTTAAATTTAATTATGCATTTAAAACAAATACAATAAAATAAATGCACCCCCCGCTCTTTCTTAAAATGACTAATCTGTGGTTCATAAAAAAAATATTTGGCTCATATTGTCAAGTAGGGGAGTTTGTATAAACAAGTACAACACTGCAGCAGATGTTGCATAATTTTCTAGTTTTTGCCTGTAAATTTCATGTTCATGAAAAAGGGACAATGGTACTGGCTACATGTGAGTTTCCATCTCACAGCTCCGAGAGAGAGAGCACGATACAGCCTCAATCCCGACCTGAACACCCTCAGCCTGCCATTCAGTCCTGGGCCATTCAGTTCTGTGATGTTGATCACACTAATCTGCACAAAATTAAGACCACCAGACAAATTACACCTATGTACCATCGTCCCTTTTTCATGAACATGAAATTCACAGGCAAAAACTAGGTTAAAAGCTCTAATGCAGAGGAGCCTGGCTCTGTTGCACTGTGGGTAAGAGGCTTGCTTGCGGTAACAGGGTCGCCGGTTCGCGCCCAGCCTCTGCCCTGTTACAATTAGATTGTGCCATTTCTCATCACTAAACAAACACAAACAGAACAGCTTCAGTCTAAAAACAAGCAGCTACAAGGCTCCAAATAGGGACTTGGGCAATTAATCGATTAATTAATGCTTAAATCACAAAATAAAAGCCAATGTGATCAATAATCAACAAATCTCTGGGTAGGTTTACCATTCAACAATAGGTAAGCGACTCTGACACTGACTGCAACCCCTAAATATTTGCTAAATCTGGCTTGGTTTAAGAGGACCAGGGATCAAGTGGCCCAATAGCTTATCTCATTAACAAAATAGAAAGGCAGATCATTCTCTGATGACCAGAGGAACCCAGGGGATCAGCACAGTCCCTGTTGCAAAGGAAGACAGTAACCATGGCAAGCCTTTTGAGGTTGACACATATAAAGCAGTGTGTGCCTTTGTATTAATTATGCATGTCTCTTAAATGTTAGAGATCCACTCTGTTTAAAAATCAATTTTAGGATCTTACTGTAGATTTTTTTTGGGGGGGAGGGGGGGGGGGGGGGTAGTAATGTAGACACAGCGATTGAACTTGGATAATCTTCTTAACACCGAATTACCCGAAACAATCGCTCTATACTATAAAGAGCACAAATGACAGTACGCTGGAGTTTAATTGATTTCTTTGTTCCTCCACAGATAGAATTCATCTTATTTTGCTGAGAAGTCCCTCTGGCATTGTCATAGACTTGCTTACATTCCAGAATACAGAATCCCAGTGTTTGGTCATTGATTGCAGCTGTGTGCTAACATGTGCTTCTTGTTGGAATTAAAGTGAGCACCAGAACACTTTTTTTTTTTTTTAAATATGCAAAAAAACAATTGCTTGTTGGTTATTGAAATGTAATAGAGCTTTCTACTTGTACTTTCATTTAAGAATATTATTGTTTTATAAAAAGTCATTAAAACAAATAAACCCTTTACACGCACGTAATAATTGCACAGTACCCAAAAGTTTAAAAATATGATTTACAGCCAAATGCAATCTGGAACTTCTTTAGCAGGCTTTAGGACTGGTGCACAAGCAAGGCAGTTATCATGTTCACCATATAGAGTGTGACAGGCACACAGACGTGATCAGCACACAAGGGTTCCCGTTTTTGGAATGAGGACCCTAAAAATGACAGATCACCCACATTAATTTTCTTCCCACAAATTCTACTGAAATTCTTGTAAACACTTGAGATAATAGCTCGCAGCACCCGCTGTTGAGCTTCTGGATATAAAGAGGCTATTGGCTTGGGACAGTGAAACTCATTTAAATATTTTTTAATAATGTCACTTGCAATATTAGTGTCAAATTTTATATTACATTCAGTCACTTGAAATGCTCCATTATAAATTCTTAATAAAAAAAGAGAAGTAGATAGACTTCTAATATGTCTTTAGATGTTATACACCATGTATGCCAGTATGGGTAAGGTGTATCAGTTATTAACTAAAGTATTCTTCTTCTTGTTTAGCTTTCTATACATTCTTATTGTTGTGACTTTTTAAAACGTTTCAAGCACCCCTGTGGCCTCAATGGAGCTCTCAAACATGTCTAAGCACAGGTGCTACAAAGCTGTAAACAAGTATCCTATCCCTTGCAGCACTCTGCCCCTAGTGGATGTAAGATGTACCATATCTGCTCTATTTCTTAAGGATGTATTTCTAGCATTCGCTAGAGACAGCGTGTTATTATTATTATTATTATTATTATTATTATTATTATTATTATTATTATTATTATTAATTAGTCATTTAGCAGACACTTATCCAAAATGACTCACAGACTAGGGGTTGAACTGTGCATCACGACTGCTATAGGACCTTGGTCTAATCTGAAGGACGGTACTGTAAATGATTCCCCTCTGAACTGGAAGATATGAAATACAGTCTAAGACATTACAAAAGCAAGTCTTCTAACAGAACCGCTAAGAAAACCGTGTGTTTTCCATCAGCTTTTGTATAATACTACTACTACTACTGCTAAACGCGTACTGGGTGTTTAAGTGCTTGGTTCTTCATCTGAAGCTAAGGCCTTTGAATCCGGCGACTGGCACTCTCGATTTTAGGCATCCAGCTACTAAAAAAACGAAACCTCGTAGAAAAATGGCCTCTGTATCTGAACTCGCCTGTATTTACTCCGCTCTCATCCTCCACGACGATGAAGTCACCGTCACCGAGGACAAGATCAATGCTCTCATCAAGGCCGCTGGGGTGTCTGTGGAGCCCTTCTGGCCCGGTCTGTTTGCCAAGGCCCTGGCCAGCGTGGACATTGGCAGCCTGATCTGCAATGTTGGTGCTGAAGGAGGAGCTGCCCCTGCTGGAGAAGCCCCAGCTGGAAGTGCCCCAGCTGAGAAAGTGGAGGAGAAGAAGGAAGAGTCTGAGGAGTCTGATGATGACATGGGCTTTGGTCTGTTTGACTAAACTTCCTTTTTGTAACTCCGGCAACAAGAATAAAAACTGAAAATGCAAAAAAAAAAAAAACTACTACTACTACTACTACTACTACTACTAATAATAATAATAATAATAATAATAATAATAATAATAATAATAATAATAATAATAATAATAATAATAATCACTTAAATGATCGAGTCAAGTCAAATTGCTAAATATATTCTGCCGATTTGATTTTCCCTTTTATTTGGTCGTGCTTTAAAAAATATATATATTTCTGTGAATATATTTAGCAAGTAATTTGATAAGGTTTTTGTAATTGTATTCTGTTTGGTGGATGATGACAATATGTAGCCTGCTGGGAGTTACAAGGAACGCTAACCCATATTATCTAATATATATGCACTGCCCTGCCTGCCTGGCAGGAGCAGCAGCTGTTATAGACTAGGGGTAGGACTTTCATCATCTGCTGTATCCCACACAGACCCCCTACTTACTAAATATCTTAGTATCGCTGCATAGATAATGGTCTCATCTTTAAATAGAATCATTTGTAAGGAGAAAGTCATCTCACAAGTGCAGTGGTACCCCAGCATGTTATTTACTAAATTTAGGAATGTAGATGAGGGGCGAGGCTTTGATCAGCTCTTTGTTTTCCACTAAGGCCCCTCTTCACTAAATATATTGTTATCACAGAGCAGATCATCATCTCCTCTTTAAATTAAACTATTTGAATTAAAAAATCTGTCCCACAAGTCCAGTGGCACCCCAAATATTATCTATTTACTACCAAGTGGGACACTTCATTGTACCGCAAAACATGCAACTGACACATTGAATTTCGTTACCAGTTTTGGAAGTTGCCATTCCAGAAATATATTTTGTGGTAAACTGAAGAACACTTCTTCCACACAGCCATGCTGCATTGGAAGTAAATTGATATTATTTGGGGTTATAATTTAAATAATTTATATTTTACCCTTCTGCTGTTTAATACAAAATTAAATCTGGTTTCCGGTTTAAAAACACGTTTAAACACATTTTAAACTTAACTGTTTTTAGTTTGTTTTAATCCAAATAAATAAATAATAAAATGAAAGATCCAATAATTCACCTTTGTTCTTTTACACGTGAAATGCTTCTGGCATTACTGTGCAAAGACAATTCTGAAAGAATATAGGTTCCCAAATGTTTTCAAGTTGTGAGGTATTGAGAAAGAACCATAGATCTGTTTGTATGAGTACACTCACACACACACGCACACACAGACACACACACATGCACACACACACATAGACACACAGACACACATGCACACATAGACACGCACACATAGACTCACACACACACGTGCACACATAGACTCACACAGACAGACACACTCACACACACATGCTTACCAACACACACACAGACTCACATGCACACATACACACAGAGTCTCACACACACACAGACTCACACGCACATACACACCACAGAGACTTAGAATTACAAACTACATCAGTCTCAGTGGTCTTTCATAACACATCCATTAATCTTATCACCTGGAGAAATGTCCAACTGTGTATTTCAAAACTACAACCAGAACAGCAGCATCTGTTTCACCATCCCAGAAATGAAAGATGAGCTCCCCAATAAATCAACAGTACAATAATATTATTTGTCCTATAATTATTTTGCTCCTCAATGTTCAATTATGGTCCTTCACTGCTGAAACACCCACAACAGCTCAGGAGAACTGAAGGTCAGTGGGCGTCCTTTGATTCAAGCCAATTGCCTTTTTATACCCAGGAGCTCAACAGCAGAGATCTGTGAGCTACTGGCCCCTGAAGGACAAAAGTCAGCCCTGCTTGTGTCCACTTTAAGCTCACAAGGCGCCCTGCCAGTAAGGTCTGCTGTAGCGCATTAAGGTCACTCAGTCCCTGATGACTTTGCATCCCTAACCTGCAGGAGTGTCAGAGCAAATGCATTGTGCTTAACAATATATTAATGATGGGATCTCTTGTCGTTGGCACATTCTGAGAGTAAAACAACAAGAGATCTTAGCAATGAAAGGGTTTAACAAAATCTTTGAAAAATATGAAACTTTTCCCCTCACCGCAGCGATTCCCCACACAGCTCAGGAGGACTGAAGGTTCAGTGGGTGTCCTCCGATCCCACGACCAAGCCAGATTCCTCTTCTACACCCCAGAACTCGAGAGTAAATGTCAGCGAGCTACTGGCATCTGGGGGACAAAGGCCAGCGCTGCAGGTGTCCGCCCGAGCTCACTAGGTGCTTGGCCGGTAGGTCCCGCTGTAGCGCGATGAAGCGAAGCAGTCCTTGCTGGTTTTGCCTCCCTAACCTGCGGGAGCACCAAGGTTAATGCGATGCTCCCTCCAGAATCCCCAGCGATGACACAAACCAGTGCTGCCTGGCTGTATGATAGCCTGCACACCACTCAGGGACTCCTTGATGAAACCTTTGAATAAGAATAAGAAGTTGTGTATTGCTATTTAATGACAGAGTTAATTTTTAAACTCCAAAATATACAGTTAAACTAGACTTTTATTATTATTATTATTTGTTTATTTTATCCAAGGCGACTTACAGAGACTAGGATGTGTGAACTGTGCATCAGCTGCAGAGTCACTTACAACAATGTCTCATCTGAAAGATGGAGCACAAGGATGTTAAGTGACTTGCTCGGGGTCACACAGTGAGTAAGCTGGGATTTGAACCAGGGAACTCCTGGTTACAAGCCCGTTTCTTTAACCACTGGACCACACAGCCACCTTTTCAATGTTTTAAATACTGTAATCACTCATTTTTTAGAGTAACTTATTTTTTTACTTTTTTATCATCATGAAACCTGTCAATTGTGCAGCGGGTTGCAGGGGCTTTGATAAATAATGTGATCATTTTCAATTATTCCTTGCTACTGACCAGTAGCTGACCAAATGCGGCTGGGGACAGCCAAGCTAAGGAAAATCACAGCAAATGAAACGGGTGTCAATCATTCCTACTGACTTTGGATACCAGTATCTCTGCCTCACTCAATCATGACATCAGCACAGCTGGTCAGAAACAACTGATAAACTCAAAGTGGCGAAACCTGTTGCAATTAACAGGTTTCATAGTGTTCCAATGAAGAACCCCAGTCAGGTGAGGTGAGTGATTATTACAGTGATGTTTCCTCCCCATTAATGCTTTTATTAATTATTTTCCATGTCTCTTTCTCAGGTAGCAAGTGAGATGAAGGAACTGGAGAGGATGAATGGTGTTGTTTATACCTGAAGTGTCCCGATGAATAAACAATCCATCCATCTTCTCAGACTATCATCTCCTACCTGAAAATAAGCATTAAGCAACTCAGTAGGAAATAGATATAGTTGCTTTTCATCTCATCAATTATTTTTTCTAACTCATACAGGTAATGAGATTGCATCCTGCAGATACAGACATTCATCTGATAGTACTGCTGCTGTTTTTTATAGTTATAGTTCTACGAATCATTTATATCTTTAAACATTCAGTCGTAAAACTATAAGAATTGAAGGGGTATAGTTTCAAAGCCTTTAATTCAAACTACAATTTAAAATGATAAAATCACTTAGTAATTTTACACTAGTACTAAACAATGTGGTGATATGATTCAAGCTTGTCAGTTTGTAAAATTAAAGAGTATTCTGAAATGTCACAGTTATCTTAACTAATGCATTGTTTAAAATCAGTTTGCATATAATTTTCTGTTTCAGTCATCACAGCCTGCGACCTCTATAGAGCTCTCAAACATTTCTTCTCTCTAAATTCAGCTGGTACACCAGAATGTAACCATTAGCCTGTCCCCCTGCAACACTCACTAGTAAATGTAAGAACTAATGGGCTTTCTTAATGATGTATTTGTACTAAAACAGCTACAGAACTCAGATGACAGAACCTTAACACAAACAAAAAACAATATTTGAAAAGCTAAGGACTTTGAAAGTTATGTGGACATCTGCAGGGCTGGCCTTTGTCCTTCAAAGGCCGGTAGCTTGCCAACATCCACGGTGTAGCTCCTGGGTGTAAGGAGGTGATTAGCCTGGGGATCGGAGGACGCCCACTGAACCTTCAATTCTCCCGAGTTGTTGTGGGGGCTTGCTGTGGCGAGGGAACATAACTGAACATAATAATTGATGAAATGTGGTGTTGGTCAACGAAACAATAAAGGACAACTAACAGTGAGGAGCCTTACCATCTCACCAAAACAAAATCTCTCTTTAGAAAAGTTTACCGTGCTATTTTGGCAGTTTTCCATGGTTTTTCCATGATTATACCATGCATTTACTATAGTTTACAATAGCTTGCCATGCTTTTTAATATGCTTTTCCATAACTCTCTGTGACGGGGTACACCCTGCCCCTGTGTTTATTTGTATTGTTTGTGTATTATTAGTAGTATTATTGTTAGTGTTTAAGTGTATTTGTGTTTATTTCTATAGTTAAATGTAGTTTGGCAGGGACGATGTTTGCTTCTCTTCTCTGTGAGAATGCGTGGTAGGCAACTGATCATTTATTGACAAATTGGCTGTCAACCTCGCAATTAAAAAACATGTGCGGAATGTGGTCGAGGAATAGACGAGGTAATTGACAACCAGCTAATCCTTCGACAACTATATATATACCGGCAGCTGTGTGCTGGAAGGGGTTGTTGAGAGAGGTTAGGAGGAACGAAATTCTGACACAACACATTATTTCCATTTTTAATCAGGCTAATTATGTGCTGTTTTTAAATGTGCGGCATATGTTCGAACTGATTTAATAATTATTTAGTTAAATACAAATTATATTTGCCTTAATAAACACATTAGCCTATTCAATGCAAAACTGTGTTTATGATGCAGTTCCAAACTGTATTTGCACTTAGGATCTTACAATATAGAAACAAGACCCCGGTATCTTTCTTAAGCTTCAGTTCCAGTACTTTACCTTCTTACTGTTTGAGACATGACAAAACAGAATGAATAACTCTTTGCAAATTATAATTTTCCTCTATTTCTAAAGCAAAGTATCACCTGTGTTTTGCAGACTATATATACACACAGTATGAATAGCTTTTTTTGTCTATGTTCTCTTATTTTTTAATGCCCCTTACCTTTCAATGATGTTTGCAGTCATTCTGCGTGTTTCTTATTGCAGGAACTGTGTTTTTTATAATCCCTGGAACTGCACACCCCTGACTCTATGAGTCACCCTGCATACCACACAGCCGTGCCTTTACTGGTCTTTGCTAGGGATTCCTCAGGGAGCATAGACTTTGACACTGCCGCACGTTAGGGAGGCAACATCAGCAGAGACTGTTTCTCCACTACAGCGGACCCTACTGGCCAGACGCCCAGTGAGCTCAGATGAACATGCAGTGCTTGTCTTCCAGGAGGCAGTAGCTTGACAGCACCCACGGTGGAGCTCCCTGGGTAAAGAGGTGATTGGCTTGGCAGTGGTGTTAGAGGACACCCACTGAACTTCAATCCTCCTGAGCTATTGTGGTGAGTTGCTCATAACTGGACGTGGTAAATTAGGGAGCTAAAGTAATTACTCCTTGGGTGGCACATTCCTGCTAAATGACTGGTGATTACTGTTACGCTCTGGGGGGCATCTGATCATTAAAATTATTATTTCATAGCTGCTGCTGCACTGAACCTCCTCTTCAAAAATACAGCAATCTTCTTAGCAGTACAGCTGGCCTATAAAATATACAACAATAAAAACATAAGAAGAACATTAGAACTTTTACAAGCTTGGGGACAAGCAGGGGTCTAGTATTCAATAAATGTTTTTTCTTTGCTTATTTATTATTAATTTTATTTTCAGGGCTCCATTATTTTACCCCTAATTTTCTCCTCAATTTAGTATTTTAAGTTACGTTCCTCACCACAGCAATACCCCAGGAGAACTGAAGGCTAGTGGGCTTCCTCCTGATCCACAAGCGCATCACATCTTCACACCCAGGAACTGGACAGCGAGATGTCTAACAATTGTAAGTCGCCCTGGATAAGGGCGTCTGCTAAGAAATAAATAATAATAATAATAATAATAATAATGTCTGTAAACTCCGGGCCCCTGGAGAACAAAGGCCAGCCCAGCAGTCCGCTTGAGCTCTGGGCACCTGGCCAGTAAGATCCACTGTAGGAGGAGATGAGGAGAAACAGTCCCTGCTGTTTATTTTTAATTGTTTTTTTTATGACAGTCACTATTTTATTTATAGTGAGTTTTACAAACACAATAGCAATGTATCTGTTCATCAACCGTGATTACACCACAAATGTAATTTATTGGGAAATTGTGTGATTTATGTTTATTAGTGCCATAAACTGTCCCTGACAGTACAGCTCATTGGGGAGCTTACACCCCTAGAGAAAGTGGAGTAGTGCACCTCATGCAGAACATGACTAGAGCTCTGCGCAGGTCGCATACTGTTTAAATTGGACCAGTAATACCCTGGATTAGAACAATAGACTTGCTTGGACTTTGAAGTATTTTAAAAGGTCCTAAACATTTTTATTGTGGTTTGTTTAAAAAACATTTAAATACGGTATTTGTAGATACATTCTGTGTTGGAAACAAATGGCCGATGTGTATGTATGCTTCCCCAAGGCACATTTCTGCCTGTCTGTAAATCATTTAAATACAGAGTTTCCAAAGCTTCATTAAATGCTGAATTTAATATGACAGCTCTGGCAAAGTACAGCAGCAGACTAACTCAGGGAATTTATGTTATTTAGAAGGATGTGTGGTTTTGGGGAGTTCAGGAGCGGCATAGATATATGTAACACAAGCTAGATCAGCCAGTGTCTTTACAGAAAGAACAGCCATCTAAAGAATGCTTCCCTTGATATTCCATGGTGTTTGCAGTCACTTTGATATTCCATGGTTTTTGCAGACACTTTGATATTCCATGGTGTTTGCAGACACTTTGATATTCCATGTTTTTTGCAGACACTTTGATATTCCGTGGTGTTTGCAGTCACTTTGATATTCCATGGTGTTTGCAGACACTTTGATATTCCATGGTGTTTGCAGTCACTTTGATATTCTGTGGTGTTTGCAGACTGATATTCCATGGTGTTTGCAGACACCTTGATATTCCATGGTGTTTGCAGACACTTTGATATTCCATGGTGTTTGCAGTCACTTTGATATTCCATGGTGTTTGCAGACACTTTGATATTCCATGGTGTTTGCAGACACTTTGATATTCCATGGTTTTTGCAGACACTTTGATATTCCATGGTGTTTGCAGTCACTTTGATATTCCATGGTGTTTGCAGACACTTTGATATTCCATGGTTTTTGCAGACACTTTGATATTCCATGGTGTTTGCAGACACTTTGATATTCCATGGTGTTTGCAGTCACTTTGATATTCCATGGTGTTTGCAGACACTTTGATATTCCATGGTTTTTGCAGACACTTTGATATTCCATGGTTTTTGCAGACACTTTGATATTCTGTGGTGTTTGCAGTCACTTTCATATTCCATGGTGTTTGCAGTCACTTTGATATTCCATGGTGTTTGCAGTCACTTTGATATTCCACGGTGTTTGCAGTCACTTTGATATTCCGTGGTGTTTGCAGTCACTTTGATATTCTGTGGTGTTTGCAGACTGATATTCCATGGTGTTTGCAGACACTTTGATATTCCATGGTGTTTGCAGACACTTTGATATTCCATGGTTTTTGCAGACACTTTGATATTCCATGGTGTTTGCAGTCACTTTGATATTCCATGGTGTTTGCAGTCACTTTGATATTCCATGGTGTTTGCAGACACTTTGATATTCCATGGTGTTTGCAGACACTTTGATATTCCATGGTGTTTGCAGACACTTTGATATTCCATGGTGTTTGCAGTCACTTTGATATTCCATGGTGTTTGCAGTCACTTTGATATTCCATGGTTTTTGCAGACACTTTGATATTCCATGGTTTTTGCAGACACTTTGATATTCCATGGTTTTTGCAGACACTTTGATATTCCATGGTGTTTGCAGACACTTTGATATTCCATGGTGTTTGCAGACACTTTGATATTCCATGGTGTTTGCAGACACTTTGATATTCCATGGTTTTTGCAGACACTTTGATATTCAATGGTGTTTGCAGACACTTTGATATTCCATGGTGTTTGCAGACACTTTGATATTCCATGGTGTTTGCAGTCACTTTGATATTCCATGGTGTTTGCAGTCACTTTGATATTCCGTGGTGTTTGCAGTCACTTTGATATTCCATGGTGTTTGCAGTCACTTTGATATTCCATGGTGTTTGCAGTCACTTTGATATTCCATGGTTTTTGCAGACACTTTGATATTCCATGGTTTTTGCAGACACTTTGATATTCTGTGGTGTTTGCAGTCACTTTCATATTCCATGGTGTTTGCAGTCACTTTCATATTCCATGGTGTTTGCAGTCACTTTGATATTCCACGGTGTTTGCAGTCACTTTGATATTCCGTGGTGTTTGCAGTCACTTTGATATTCTGTGGTGTTTGCAGACTGATATTCCATGGTGTTTGCAGACACTTTGATATTCCATGGTTTTTGCAGACACTTTGATATTCAATGGTGTTTGCAGTCACTTTGATATTCCATGGTGTTTGCAGACACTTTGATATTCCATGGTGTTTGCAGTCACTTTGATATTCTGTGGTGTTTGCAGACTGATATTCCATGGTGTTTGCAGACACTTTGATATTCCATGGTTTTTGCAGACACTTTGATATTCTGTGGTGTTTGCAGTCACTTTCATATTCCATGGTGTTTGCAGTCACTTTCATATTCCATGGTGTTTGCAGTCACTTTGATATTCCACGGTGTTTGCAGACAGTTTGATATTCTATGGTTTTTGCAGACACTTTGATATTCCATGGTTTTTGCAGACACTTTGATATTCCATGGTGTTTGCAGACACTTTGATATTCCACGGTGTTTGCAGACACTTTGATATTCCACGGTGTTTGCAGTCACTTTGATATTCCATGGTGTTTGCAGTCACTTTGATATTCTGTGGTGTTTGCAGACTGATATTCCATGGTGTTTGCAGACACTTTGATATTCCATGGTTTTTGCAGACACTTTGATATTCCATGGTTTTTGCAGACACTTTGATATTCCATGGTGTTTGCAGACACTTTGATATTCCATGGTGTTTGCAGTCACTTTGATATTCAATGGTGTTTGCAGTCACTTTGATATTCCATGGTTTTTGCAGACACTTTGATATTCCATGGTTTTTGCAGACACTTTGATATTCCATGGTTTTTGCAGACACTTTGATATTCCATGGTTTTTGCAGACACTTTGATATTCCATGGTGTTTGCAGACACTTTGATATTCCATGGTTTTTGCAGTCACTTTGATATTCAATGGTTTTTGCAGACACTTTGATATTCCATGGTTTTTGCAGACACTTTGATATTCCATGGTTTTTGCAGACACTTTGATATTCCATGGTGTTTGCAGACACTTTGATATTCCATGGTGTTTGCAGACACTTTGATATTCCATGGTGTTTGCAGACACTTTGATATTCCATGGTTTTTGCAGACACTTTGATATTCAATGGTGTTTGCAGTCACTTTGATATTCCATGGTGTTTGCAGACACTTTGATATTCCATGGTGTTTGCAGTCACTTTGATATTCCATGGTGTTTGCAGTCACTTTGATATTCCATGGTTTTTGCAGACACTTTGATATTCCATGGTTTTTGCAGACACTTTGATATTCCATGGTTTTTTCAGACACTTTGATATTCCATGGTGTTTGCAGTCACTTTGATATTCCGTGGTGTTTGCATAAAATAGTATATAAGATAATATGTAGAAAATATATCATATAATAATAATATAAGAAAGCAACTAAAATCACTGAATTGAGATGGTGGTCCAATGGACTGGTTCCTTGTATCTTCTTTAATTCCATTTCATTTGACACGGCTTTGCTCACATTTGTCAGCATGACCTCCTCAGGAAAGTGGCTGCGCTACACTTTTAAGTTTAATGATTTGGAATAAAAAGTACATCCGTAAAAACAAAACAAAAAAAAACCTGAGGCAACTGAACTCGAAGTAATGAAAATACTTTTCTCAAATGAGTGGAGAAATGTGAAACACTTTCCTGGTTAGCATACAAATGTTCTTTCTGAACTACTTGCTAACAAAATTATTCCAAAACTCTGCCCTGTTGTGATCTTCAATTGGCTATATAGGTCTCTGTGACAGTGTACACCCCGCCCCTGTATGTATTTTGTTTATTTTGTGTTATCATTTAAATGTATGGTTTGGTGGGGTAAAAACACAATGTTTTATTATTACTGTTTAGCAACCTGGATGGGGTTAGGTCAGCCAGGGTGTCCTCCGACGCTGTAGCTCTGGGTTGGCTGCATGACAGGCCTGCAGCGTGAAAAGAAACGCTCGGCTGACAGCACATGTTTCGGAGGACAGCGAAGAGGACAGAGCTGAGGATTAAATACAATTGGCTATTTCAAATTGGAAGATCAATTGGCGACTACTAAAATTGTGAGAATGCGTGGTCAACAGCAAGTGATTATTGACAAACTGGCTGTTGACCTCACCTATGAGAAAACACAGTGGAATGAGAGACGTGAGTTACAGAGAATTAAAACATAAAATAATAACAATTGCTGCCCGTGCTGGGTTTACACTGGGATTGTTGATTTATTTTACCTGTTTGTTTTGGCCATCGTGCTGTTTTCTTTGTATAAGTGTTCTGTTTTGTTCAAACGTTTTGCTCATTTATTATTAAATTTGCGCTTCAGCGCTTCCATACCCCAGTACTGTGTCTGGTCTTTCTTCCTGGTCTGACGTCACCACACAAGCTATCCTGCCTTAGTCTCATACAATATGTGCAGAATTGCAAGAAAACAAACAGGTCTTTGTTTAAAAAAAACAACGTACTACTACAGCAAGTTAAAGAAATCTTTGTTTGCAAGCCATGCTTTCAGCTAGTGTTGCACTTCCTTGGTCTCCATTCCCACTCCTTAAACACCTTTTTACTTGTCAATAACCAAGAAGAAATGGCCATGAAATTGAAAGACTTGCAAACAGAGATTTATTTAAACTAATACCAGATAGCATGTTTTAATATAAAAATATAACGTGTTTCTTTCACAACTGGACATTTGAAACTTGTATAACAAAGTGCACAATAGAATAATGTGTTTGCTATAATCACCAATGAAATAACTCGAATACTGGAATGTGTTTGCTATAATCACGAATGAAATGACTCGAATACTGGCTGTGAGTTACATTTAACACAGTAGCAGCACCAGACTGGCTCTACAAACATACAGTTTCTGTTCAGCAGGGATTATAGTACGTCAAATATATTTTTGAAAGAGTGTGAATAAGTGCCCCAGGGTTGTTTAGAAATATAAAAAAAAAACAAGGCAACAAATTGGCAGTATCATAAAATCAATAGCAAAATCATGAAAGGTTATTTCAACGGGCACCAGTTAGAATGCACTAATTCAACCAGCTTATCCAATCTACCACACAATGTGTAATTTCTGAAGTGCTCTTATTAAAAACATTTTACATCAATTACATTTCTTGAGAATGGCTTGTCTTTATTAAAAGAGATTGTGTTTATTAACAACTGGCAAGTAATTGCTAGCTAAATGTAGCTGACAAAAAAAAAATCCATAAACCATTTTCCACAGATGGCCTGAACTGTGCACTTTTTAAAGAAACGTAATTTCATTTAAAACATGCATCTGGTACTACACTAAGTTCTAAGTTTGCGTGCCTTCCAGGAAGTCTGTTACTGCCAGCAGTGTCCTCTGGGCCATGTTACTGGCTGAAAGCATGGCAGTCACTAGAGGAAGCAGCTGATTGGTTATTGACAGAAAAGAAGCCAGTGAAAGGACAGGGACAATTTCACCCTCCAGCTGACCCAGGCAGTGCAAGATAATTTAAAAGCATGGCTTGCAAACAGATTTAACTAGTGTAATACCAGATATCATGCTTTAAAATGAAAATACGTGTTTGCTACTCATGCTCATACATATACAACATGCTTTATGATTTCTGATTACAGTACCAATCCCCCTATCACACTGCGCAAAATTAATTGGCTCAGTTTGACGTTTGTGCTATATTTTTAGCAGTGTTCTTTCTTTGTTTTGACTCCTACTGTAGAGACAACTCACTTTTCAAGCTGTTGATTATGCACTTCAGGGCTATCAAGTACCCATTAAAGAAAAAAAAACCTGAACTGAGGAAGGTATTCTTTTACTAACACAGCCCCAGTTAGTGGAAAGACTATCACTGCTACCAACACATTTACAATCAAACTTCCACAACACATACTTCAGAAACTTGCCTAGTACTTTCAAATGCCATTTGTTTGACTTCAGATGTTACTGCATTATTATATGTCTGCTTGCTGATCTCCACGGGCACCATCACTTTTCAGAGATTTACTTGCTTGTATTTTTTCTGCCAGTCTGCCTAGGATATCCTCAACCCTTAAAATAATTACAGCCAGTAACATAATTCTTTACCTGTTTTGCATTACATTTCTCTTCAGCTAACCTAAATAAAATAGCACAGTAAGTTGCCTTTGTTAGTCTGAAACTTGAAAGCGTATGGTATACCAAAAACGGATCAGTTAAATTATATGGAAGTTCTCAACAGTTAAGCAATGATTTTGTTATCTAAAAATCACACTTTCTTGGTCCTGGTTTCTAGTTTAGAAGTATGGGTTTAGTAACTTTGTTCGACTGAACTCGAGTGCTTCAATAAAATATACAGTGGCTCTCAAAAGTATTCACCCCCCCCTGGACTTTTCCAAATTTTATTGTGTTACAACATGGAATCAAAATGGATTTATTTAGGAGTTTTTGCCACTGATCAACACAAAAAAAGTCCATAATGTCAAAGTGAAAAATAAAATCTACAAATTGTTCTAAATTAATTACAAATACAAAACAGAAAATAATTGTTTGCATAAGTATTCACCCCCTTGAGTCAATATTTGGTAGAGGCACCTTTGGCAGCAATTACAGCCATGAGTCTATTTGGATAAGTCTCTACCAGCTTTGCACATCTGGACACTGCAATTTTTGCCCATTCTTCTTTGCAAAATTGCTCAAGCTCCGTCAAGTTGGATGGGGACCTTTGGTGAACAGCAATTTTCAACTCTTTCCACATATTCTCAATTGGATTGAGGTCCGGGCTTTGACTGGGCCACTCCAGGACATTGATCTTTTTGTTTTTAAGCCACTCCAGTGTGGCTTTGGCTGTATGTTTGGGGTCATTGTCCTGCTGGAAGATGAATCTTCTCCCAAGTCCCAGGTCTCTTGCAGACTTCAGCAGGTTTTCCTCCAGGATTTCTCTGTACTTTGCTGCATCCATTTTGCCCTCTATCTTCACAAGCTTTCCAGGCCCTGACGCAGAGAAGCATCCCCATAGCATGATGCTGCCACCACCATGCTTCACGGTAGGGATGGTGTTCTCAGGATGATGCGCGGTGTTAGGCTTGCGCCAAACATAGCACTTAGCGTTGAGGCCAAAAAGCTCTATTTTGGTCTCATCAGACCATAGAATCTTCTTCCACTTAGTCTCAGAGTCTCCCACATGCCTTCTGGCAAACTCTAGCCGAGAATTGATGTGAGTTTTTTTCAACAATGGCTTTCTTTTTGCCACTCTCCCATAAAGGCCAGTTTTGTGAAGTACCCGAGCTATTGTTGCCATATGCACAGTGTCTCCCAGCTCAGCCGTGGAAGATTGTAACTCCTTTAGAGTTGCCATAGGCCACTTGGTGGCCTCCCTGACTAGTGCCCTTCTCACCCGGATACACAGTTTTTGAGGATGGCCTGTTCTAGACAGATTCACAGTTGTGCCATATTCTCTCCATTTCTTAATAATGGACTTTACTGTGCTCCAGGGGATAGTCAATGCCTTGGAAATGTTCTTATATCCTACCCCTGATGCTTTTGAAGAACCTTATTCCGGATTTGCTTTGAATGTTCCTTCGTCTTCATGATGTAGTTTTTGTTAGGAAATGTACTAACCAACTGTGGGACCTCCCAGAGACAGGTGTATTTAACCTGAAACACCTTAATTGCACCCAGGTGGACTCCATTCAACTAATTATGTGACTTCTAAAGACAATTGGTTGTACCAGAGCTTATTTAGGTGTGTCATAGCAAAGGGGGTGAATACTTATGCAATCAATTATTTTCTGTTTTATATTTGTAATTAATTTGTAGATTTTATTTTTCACTTTGACATTATGGACTTTTTTTGTGTTGATCAGTGGCAAAAACTTCTAAATAAATAAATTTTGATTCCATGTTGTAACACAATAAAATGTGGAAAAGTCCAGGGGGGGGTGAATACCTTTGAGGGCCACTGTACTGTCCATTTCATTTAACGATTTTGCTTGTACCCATCTCGAAATATACCATCTTTAATTCCATGTTAGAAATGGTTGGTTTAATGTAATGACATACAACTAAAGCCCCTTTCACACTGGCATGCTCTACCCAGGTCAGGACCCAGTGTCTTTTTTTGAGAAAGTACGCAATGCGCGTATCAATGCCCCGGAAGCAGCTTGTTCCGGATGCTTCCATCCAAGCTTCTCTGGATTGAACCATAGGCCCAAATGTTGATTAGAGCAAATGTTTCTTCATCCCTGCTGCAATATGGCTCATGCTGTGTTTCAATCAACAAAAAGATGGCTAAACTGAATAAACAGAAATGTGCCTTCCGGCTGTTTTACCCCTTCTCCATTGGCACATCCGACACGTGAGGGCTCGGTACAGTACGGGTATGGGTGGTTCTCCACTGGCTATTTGTCAAGCTGAGTGAGAACCAAACCATGAAACTGGCCTCACAAGACATCTGAATCTGGTTTGGAGCCAAGCCGGGCCAGGGGCTGGGTTAAGGATTTTCATCATTACGTTGCATCAGTCAGTACACTCCAGAAAGACAGACAGCAAGCAACATGGCAGACACTGAGTGTGATGAGAGAAAAGTACAGCCTTGGGATGCTGAGGAAGTGCAGGCTCTAGTTTCTCTGTGGGCAGATAGAAGTGTTCAGGAAGATCTGGAGTCGTGCGTCAGAAACGAGAAAGTTTATGCCTGAATTTCTGACGATTTGATGCAAATGAACATAAACCACGGGTACTGTACACTTAACTCACACACAATATACTACCAAATTTCTCATCGTCAACCTTTATTATATTAATATAAAGAAAAACAAAATGCAAAAAATAAAACAATTCTAAACTCATTTACAAAAATATAGTAAAATGTACCGTACATACAACTACGGCTCTCATTACGCTCGTTTTTCCCCTTCAACAGAACTAACTTTATTAAGTCGATATAATCAGTAACATTTGTGGATTATAAAGAAATATATTTACAAAATATAGCAATACAAGATACAGCTGTATCGTTGGTCTATTAATTTTTGAACATCATTTGTTTGCGCATCTTTTGGGAGTTAATTAATAATAATAACTAATAACAACTGCAGTGGAAAAACACCTCAGGCTCTCCTTAACCGTGAGGGCTCGGTCTGGCCCAGGCATGGCTCGGTTGTACAGTGGAAAAGAGGCATTTGTTACTTCGTCAGCTTACGAACAGCCATCATGCATTTTGTCTCGCTCAACCTGGGTCAAAGCATGTTGACCCACATCCTAAGGTGGCTCGCTGGGACCCTGGTCAACCCAGTTATTACCAAGGTATGTGGTTTCACACAACATGGGATTGCAACCTGGGTAGCCAGAACCCGAGTCCGGACCCGGGTAGGAGTGCCAGTGTGAAAGGGGCTTAAGTAATCAGACAAAAACTGCAAAAGACAGGAGAAAAAATGTCTCAACATTTGTACGGTCCAGAAATAACTCCAAAACTTCTTTATAAACTGTAGATAAGCAGTTTTATGAACACTAAACCATTGATGGTTTCTGTTCACAAAAGAACTGTTTTAGAGAATAGTTTTAATAGAAATCTATATAACAGGTGATTTATACAGGAACGTTGAAAAGGTGTATTGTACAGTAATATAGCAGCCACACATTCCTCTAAATACAAAGAAATCAAACACAATACTTTTAGTTTGAAGCAGCTCAATGTAATCCAATACAGAAAAAAAAACTCTTCACAGAAAAACAATTATTCGGTTCAAAATTATCACACTATAAAGCCATCATTACCTGCAAGATAATTGGCCTTATCTTTCATTCACTCTGTGAGGAACATTTAACTGTCACTATGGTCAATTGTGTCCCCTTTGTGAATATTAATGCTTAATTCAATTAAAACACAAAAGCCTTTTATTTCAATGTATAACAGTGGTGTTACTGTGTGGGTATCCGCTTGAAAACACAGCTCAGGCGTCCAGGATTTATTACTTACACAACAATCAGGCAGTTGCAGTAGTTGGTGGCAATGGTACTGCAGAAGGATACATGTACAGGTACATGAATATATATATATATATATATATATATATATATATATATATATATATATATATATACAGAACATACAAAACAAACACTGTACAAAAACAACTAGAAAATAAAAGGTGGCCAAGCTCGGGCTGTACGTTACTCCTGCTACAAAGGGAGGTCTCGCACCAGGAACCTTCTTCCTAACATGAACTAAATGAACTGTGATGGGATTAGAATTCCCCTAAATGAATCCCTTTTCTATATACACATGATCCGGATTAAACACACGGTGATCAGTGGTCACTCACCCTGGTTCTACACACAGTAATCAGTGGTAGCTCAGGCTGCTTCCACACACAGTGATCAGAGGTAGCTCAGGCTGGTTCCACACACAGTGATCAGTGGTAGCTCAGGCTGGTTCCACACACAGTAATCAGTGGTAGCTCAGGCTGGTTCCACACACAATTGTGAGGGTTTTCGGTCTTGGTTCACTTCTCCTGGCTATCCACACAGCCATGCGTCTCTGCACTGGTGCACAAAGAACAGAACCAACCGAAAACAAAGAACTGGCTTTCCAGACCCTTTTTAAAGGCAGATGACCAGTGTTAATTGATCATCAATTATGCAATTGACACCTGGCCACCTACTGCACATTCAGTTTCAATTAGCAGCATGTCTACCACACTGATCTGTGTTTTTAGAAATCCTTTAAATTGTACAAATTAAACCATTTTTAAAGCAAACACATTTTCTTTCCCAAACTAACAAAAAGCCATACTATTTACAGGGGCATGCCTCAGCCCTGCCACATACCCTCCCACCTTTAAAGTGATTGTAGTGAACAAAATAATGTCAGAAATCTTATGTGTTGTGCACTTCCATTTGTTATACAGGCCTCAAAAGTGCAGTTTTAAAGTGAAAACACAATATCTGGTATTACACTAGGTTAGAGAAATCCCTTTTTGCAAGCTATGCTTTCAAATAGTATGGGCTTCTTTGGTCATTTCATCTGGAGGGTGAAGTTGTCCCCTACCTTTAATGGCTTTTTTCCTGTCATTAACCAACAGGTGTTTCCCCTATTGGCTAACATGCTTTCAGCCAGTAGCATGCTTTGACCCAGAAAACACTGCTAAGGTGAAATGAGCTAGGAAGTGCAAGTGTAGCAGACTTCATGGTATGAACATTTAGAACTTTCTTTAACCTAATGTAGTAGCAGATATCATGTTTTAAAATGAATATGCATGTCCGGGGACATCCTAAAATGCTTAATGTGCTTAAATTCAAACCAAACCCCTAGAAACTGTAAATAGCAACCCTAGAACTTCCCAATACTATCCCAAAGAAATAATAATAATAATAATAATAATAATAATAATAATAATAATAATAAGATATGATCACGTTAAGCCCCACAAAATAAAGCTTAATGTGAAGCTGGCTTAATATGAAAAGTGCTTAATGTGGCTTAATGTGCTTAAACTGAAAACAAATGCCAACAAACTACAAATAGCAAACATGCTTATTATATTGTGTATGTTAATGAAAACCTTCATTCTAGGTTTTCTATTTGCAAAGTTTCTAGGGGTTTGGTTTGAATTTACGTACATTAAGCCACGTTAAGTGTTTTAGGGTATCCTCGAGTTTGCTACAACATGTGTTTCTTTCAAAACTGCACATTTGAGACTTATGTATCTAATTACACCCAGGTCACTATAATATGGTTGAAAGGTAAGATACTGCACCATAATCTCACCTGACTGTAGTGAATGGCATTGTGTCTTTTACAAGCATTAAAGCAGATTATATTTTCTAGTTTTCTGTTGTTGACCCCCTTGCCTTTTTATGATGCTTGCAACCATTCTGAGTCTGTGTTCATGTGCTTTCAGCTGAGTTCAGGAGCTGCTCTTGAGTTTTAATTTCCTGCCATAGATATATGTAATGTTGGCTAGATCAGCCAAACTGTCTAGTGTAGTAAGTGCCATCACCATCTAGTGCATAGCAGTGTATTGCCAGTAAAACACAAGTCAACTTAATTCCAAGTAGCTGACTGTAGATTGCTCTTTCCTTTGCAAAGACACTTTGCATGATCTAGTTTATGTTACATTTTTCTATGGCAGGCAACTGGAACCAAAGAGCAGCTCCTGAATACAGTGGAAAGCACCGCACCTAAACACAGACTTCAATAATAATAAAACCCAATACCTGAGTAATCGCAACAGAAATCAGAATTATAATAACAACCATTTAGAATGACTGCAATATCATAAAATACTAGGAAAATATAATTGAAGAAAAAACACACATGTACAAACATGTAGTTACGACTGCTGTTGTTCTCCAGTGTGCTGTTGGCCCATGTTCTCCAGTGTGCTGTTGGCCCATGTTCTAAAGTGTGCTGTTGGCCCGTGTTCTCCAGTGTGCTATAGTGGCCCATGTTCTCCAGTGTGCTGTTGGCCCATCTGCCCATGTCAGTTAAAAATTCAATGGCATAAATATTTATCCCAAATGTGCTTCAGTTCTCCATTTTGCCAGATAATTCTGAGCAGAGTGACTCCAATCATTATAGAAAGTGTCAAAGCCTGCCCTTGTCAGGTCATATACATATTCAATCTGCTCCCTCTGGGGGTCTGAACTGCACCACCATAACAAATCATCTTTCCTTGAACTTCCTATCATGCATTTTTAAGACCTGCTTTCTTCATTTTCAATTTCATAGCCTTGCTAATTTTTTTTTTTAGTATTTTTCCTCAAATGCATATGACCTGCAACTAATTATTATTATTATTATTATTATTATTATTATTATTATTATTATTATTATTATTATTAGTAGTAGTAGTAGTAGTAGTAGTAGTATATAAATAGCAGGCAATAAAAATGCAAAACAACACACATATATTCAATTGTGTCAGTGTGAAAGCCCTGCCGGTGCACAGCATGTGTTTGTGTGGGCAATAGTAGATTTATTCACTTGTCGGCTCCAGCCACATTGCCACGTGTTTTGACATGTGGCAATGTTTTGAACCCCTCCCTGAGGCAGGGAGGGGTTCAATTTCTCCATGTCAAAACACGTGGCAATGTGGCTGGAGCCGACAAGTGAATAAATGATTTAGGCTCTAGCCACGGGTGTATAAAATAGGTGTTCATGGGTGGTAAGGAAAGAGGATTAGGATTGATGTTGGTGAGAGAGGTGGAGGGCTGTGTTCTGTGTTCTGTGTTTCGTGTTCCTTGCTGTGCTGTCTGTTTGTTTATTTTTGTGAGTTTTTGAAAAAACTTTTGTTTTGGCCCTTGTGCCTTTTATTTTGACCAGTGTGTTTTTGTTAGTGTTTGTACCGTTTTGTTTTTGTTTATTTGTTTGATTAAAAGAGCACATTAGCACATTACCATCTGTGCTAGGAGGCTTCCGTGCCACAACAATATATACAAAATAAATATAAATAATGGAAAATACAAAAAGATATATAAATAGGAATTTACAAATAAAAGTTGAATCAGTGGGTTTTGAGAAGATGGTGGAAAGCAGTAAAAGCCTGAACAGTCCTGAGGAGAACCGCTAGCTGGTTCCACCACAGGAGGACAAGGGAAGAGAAGGAGCGAGCAGGGGAGGAAGGAGAGTGAAGAGAAGGAGCGAGCAGGGGAGGAAGGAGAGAGAAGAGAAGGAGCGAGCAGGGGAGGAAGGAGAGTGAAGAGAAGGAGCGAGCAGGGGAGGAAGGAGAGTGAAGAGAAGGAGCGAGCAGGGGAGGAAGGAGAGTGAAGAGAAGGAGCGAGCAGGGGAGGAAGGAGAGTGAAGAGAAGGAGCGAGCAGGGGAGGAAGGAGAGTGAAGAGAAGGAGCGAGCAGGGGAGGAAGGAGAGTGAAGAGAAGGCATAACAAGTCGGCCAGTAGAGGATGAGCAGAGAGGGCAAGAGGGAATATAAGGAGACACGATGGATTGGAGTATCAGTCTGCATTCCTCAAGTGAACTGTCTGTTGACATTGCTATTGTTTCAATGAGCCTCTGATAGCCCATCAATCAGCCTTGCTGTTCACACTTATCTCAGAGCAAAGGGAACGAGTTTGTTTGGATGCGAGCTTAAGTTAGTTTTTTGGTCCTTTTCCATTTTTTTTTCAGGACCAAGTTTGTTAGTGTTCACAACGCAGTTTGCAAATGCACTCAGTTCCTTTAGTTATGGTTTCTTCACCTTAAACCCACATTGTTCACAGTTTCTATTAAACCCCTTCTCATGTAGCCTTTGAGAAAAGACTGAATACATTTGACTATTGTTCTACGTTTTGTCCAGTTTGGCTTGTATTTTGGTGTCTGACCAAATTTCTATCAGCGCTTCAGTTTCTCGATCTGTCCATGTAGTTCCACAAAACAATGTTTTGCTCTACTTGTTTCCTCAGAATATGAACTAAACTAAGTTTCTCTTTCATGCTGTGTACATATTGCAAACCGAGATTTAAAGATTTGTGCACATGAGGCAATCCATAAACAAAACTAAATAAACAGGACAGTGGTCTACAAATGCATCCTAATTTACACAGCCAAACATGGTTTAGGAATTCAGTATTGTATAGAACCAGACTTGGTTCTAGTTTGATGTAGACACAAACAAATGCATTAAATAAATTACCTCAGGTCTACTTATTCCCACTATGCATCATGAGTCATCCTGTCCTCTTATACTGGTAAGATACTACCCCTTTATCATTTACTACCTACTGCTGTGAAATGACAACAAGATAATCAAGAATACATTTCTTACTGTGATTAATGCTTTTCAGCTTCTCCCTGCAATGTGATTTAGAATTTTTGTGTCCTCTTTCATCCCCTCAAATTCACCTCCGCTTTTCAATACTGCAAATATGTTCTTTATATGTACTTTTAAAATGGTGTTACAACATATGAAACCTTGTTTTTAAACCTAAGAACGTAAGCACACTGTATCCATAACTATTAAACTCACAATAGTGCTGAATTTAGAAATACTAAAAGAAACTTCAATTCCATGACAAACATTTAGACTAGAAGTCTTTTACAATGTCTCATAAGAACATTTATGACAGGAGGCCATTCAGCCTACCAATGCTCATCTGGTTCCTCGTAGCTGATTGATCTTAAAACGTTCTGAAGTTGTACAGGATCCAAATGATTCAGCATCAACAACATGACTACGTAACCCATTCCATACCCTCACCACTCCCTGTGTAAAGAACTATCCCCTACCTTCTGTCCTAAACCTCTACTTAATTTCTAATTGATACAAGTTTGCAGCTCTATTTCAAGCAGAGGAAACATTTCACTGAATTGTCTGTATCACAGCATTAAATTTTTAAACATATTGCTGAATATTTTAAAGTTTTTAATCACACATCACACATTACACTGGGGAATACAATTCTCAACTTTTACTCGCAAGCTTTCGCACAGGAGGAAAAAAAGTGTTCTAAGGATCGCAGTATAACCAGATCACACTCCCTGCTGCAACAATGCTGGTTTTCTGTTCCCAAAATACACCACTTATTTCAATCATTGTTGTTGGGGGGTGCATGAACTGAATACACTGCAATTTTTAAAGAAAAAAATCTTTCTCCTGGCTAATGTTCCTGAGTAAAAAATTGACCAAAAGTAATTCCCTAGTTTATTTACCTATGATGTGTCAATAAAAAAAAGTGAAAACCATTAGGAATCTGTTGAAAAAAGATTCTGCGATATTATTATTATTATTTATTTCTTAGCAGACGCCCTTATCCAGGGCGACTAACAATTGTTACAAGATATCACATTATACATTATTTCACATTATACAGATATCACATTATTTTTACATACAATTACCCATTTATACAGTTGGGTTTTTTTACTGGAGCAATCTAGGTAAAGTACCTTGCTCAAGGGTACAACAGCAGTGTCCCCCACTGGGGATTGAACCCACAACCCTCCGGTCAAGAGTCCAGAACCCTAACCACTACTCCACACTGCTGTTGATATGGACAACACTGGATACAGCAAAGGTAAAGTCATATGTTTCTTGTAAACACTGCAGCAGTTTCTGGAACAAAAGATTTAACAACCTTAATCATTAAGCTATGAGTCCAGCCCCTGAGTGAACTTCAGTTTGTGTGTAGATACTCCTGGATCTTCCTGGATAATTATTCAGTAGACAAGTCGATGACTGTTAACTCAGACTACACATTCACCTACATATACAGAGTCAGCTAGTTCACAGCAGAGAGCACTGGATCTAAGAATGAACAGATACAGACAAGCCAGGCCTCAAAACCAGGGCCGTCATTTGCCAAGCTCGCCAGGGGGGCCCCGAATGGCAGTTTCTGTGGTAAGTTAAAACTTAAAAGAAAGTGTTCATGCTTCAGGATATAGAAAGTGCAGCGACTGCCTGACAATGTTGTTCAACGTTGTTGAATGAAACATTCCCCTTTTTCTTGCCAAAAGCTGCATTGCTGCTATGTTTTTAAGTTGTTCTGCCTAAAAAAACTGCCATAGCAACAGCCTGTCTCATGTTATCATGATAATTTACATTTGTTGCAATTCAAAATTAATGATAGCAGATAACAGTACATTGTGTTACAAAAAGCTAGAGAAAGGTACGTTTTACTAATTATTCTGTTTTAGTGTTTATGATGTGTTTTGCGAACTTGTCAGTAAAAGTGCTTAGCTTATAAGGTTTATCACGTCAAAGCAACTAAGCTGATTTCAAATACCGTAGCAAAATAATAGCAGTTACCATTTCAGCTATTAAGATGTTACTCAGTCAAAGAGGGGAACAAAAAGCTAAACTCATGCCACCGGTAGTTTGTATTCTCTTTTTTGAGCTGGCTTGCTTGAGCTTGCTATTTTACTGATGTAAGAGTAAGCATGTCGTTTTCTGTGTAAAAAAAACACTCCTGCAGCAAGCACACAACGCAATGTTTTGATTGTTTTTTCAATCCTTCCCTTTTCAGGGGTACCGCAATTGCATACATACAGCATTTATGAAATGAAGCATAGCATTTATCTATTTAAATGAACACAATTTTATTTTGACACAATACCTCTTTTAATAATGCTAGAGAATGTATTTTGTGACATTTCTAGTCATGCTCTGCTTGAATGTTCATTTACTTTTTTTCTTTTTCATTCACAAAACAGATGTACATTTGGGAAATGTTATTGTACTGTGTTGAATTGTTAATACTCGGTTTGCAAAAATGTAGACAGAGCTGTTATTCTGATTACAGACGACAAAATGGTGATCTGGTCTATACTGTGTGTGTATTAGGGTAGTGGGGGTGGGGGGGTCCTGGGGCATTAACAATTACTGTCCCAAATGTGGCAGCAGTGACTTTAAAATAGTGTATACATTTTGTATAAGAAGCTAACATATTTAGATTTAACATCTTGTTTAACACAAATAGTTAATAAGTTCATAAAACCTTATGAAACATTGGTAAGATGAATCAAATGGTTCTTGCACTAGAGGTCCCTTTAGGAAAAAGAGTCCCTGAATCTGTATGTAGTTCTTTCAAATGTCAAATTCTTACTGGATCAACTGTTGATTCAAATGCATTGCAAATTATCATTTGTTCTGAGAAATGCATGATTGTTATTTATCTAATACGTCTTTGTTCTCTGTCTATCAGCTCTCTGGTATTTGACTAGATAGGTGTACAATGAGTGGTGGCTTATACCCGTCAGGTGCTCCGAAGCGCAAAGCAGCAAATAAAAGGGCAATAGTCGAGAGGAAGCAACCAAAACGTAGGGTTTTCTTAAATAGATAATTAATTCCTCCAGCTGAAAAAGTAAGGTCTATAGGGCAGCAGTGTGGAGTAGTGGTTAGGACTTTGGACTCTTGACCAAAGGGTCATGGGTTCAATCCCAGGTGGGGTACACTGCTGCTGTACCCTTGAGCAAAGTACTTTACCTAGATTGCTCCAGTACAAACCCAACTGTATAAATGGCTAATTGTATGTAAAAATAATGTGATATTTTGTAACAATTGTAAGTCGCCCTGGATAAGGGCGTCTACTAAGAAATAAATAATAATATTTGAAGTTGTTCAGTTTTTCTTTTATGTACATTATCATCAGTAGAAGTTAAATATTTTTGGTCAGTTTTTCTAGTTGAAATCACATTTTAATTAAATTACAGAATTTACTTTTTATAACTTTGCTTCCATTTAGTTCATTTTAATAATAAATATTACATTTCAAACAACTGAAAGTCATGACATGATCTGAAATGTAGTAGCAAAATACATTTTTTTAATTATTTATTTAGGTCATTGATGCATGCACAGAATCTACCAGCAATGAAGCGTTAGGTGCAGTCAGTGAAAGTTCCATTGATGAAGCGTCAGGTGCAGTCAGTGAAAGTTCCATTGATGAAGCGTCAGGTGCAGTCAGTGAAAGTTCCATTGATGAAGCGTCAGGTGCAGTCAGTGAAAGTTCCATTGATGAAGCGTCAGGTGCAGTCAGTGAAAGTTCCATTGATGAAGCGTTAGGTGCAGTCAGTGAAAGTTCCATTGATGAAGCGTCAGGTGCAGTCAGTGAAAGTTCCATTGATGAAGCGTCAGGTGCAGTCAGTGAAAGTTCCATTGATGAAGCGTCAGGTGCAGTCAGTGAAAGTTCCATTGATGAAGCGTCAGGTGCAGTCAGTGAAAGTTCCATTGATGAAGCGTTAGGTGCAGTCAGTGAAAGTTCCATTGATGAAGCGGATGGTGCAGTCAGTGAAAGTTCCATTGATGAAGCGTCAGGTGCAGTCAGTGAAAGTTCCATTGATGAAGCGTCAGGTGCAGTCAGTGAAAGTTCCATTGATGAAGCGTCAGGTGCAGTCAGTGAAAGTTCCATTGATGAAGCGTCAGGTGCAGTCAGTGAAAGTTCCATTGATGAAGCGTCAGGTGCAGTCAGTGAAAGTTCCATTGATGAAGCGTCAGGTGCAGTCAGTGAAAGTGCTATTGTGGAAGTGTCGGGTGCAGTCAGTTCTTTGGATGCTAGTTCTTTGGATGCTACTCCAGTATCCACATTAACATCTACAGTTTCACTGAGCAAGTCTCCTCAAGCTTTAGAAGTTCCTGAATCTCAGCCTTCTCAGTCACATAAGTCCATAACAGACATAAAGGACATTTCTAAAACACCCTATTATGTCAACCAAGACTGACAGAATACCCTAATAACCAAAGTAATAGAAAATTCAGAGCCATTTATTTTGAAACTTTTACTTGGTTAGAGTACTCCATTTCACAAGATGCAGTGTATTGCTTTTGTTGTAGGCATTTTGCAGGATCTGCATTTCAAAAAGGTGAAAAGATTGGTAAGCGAGTTTTTATAGATGTTGGAGCTTGGAAATGGAAAGATATATCTGCTTTGTTTAAACAACATCAAGCTAGTGAGCAGCATATTAAGAGCATGGTCGCATGGTCTCATTTCAAAGATATTCAGTTTGGCTCTCGTCAGTCAGTTGCATTGTGTTTGTCCTCAGTGAGACAGCAAGAAATTGAGGAAAACAGAGAACATGTGAAGCTTCTTCTTAAAGTTACAGCACAGTCTTATGATATCGAGACAGCTTTAGAAATGAATATGACTAAAGGTCAGGGGTGGTCTAGACGTGTTCAGAAGGTGTCATCATGACTGAAGCAGTTTCTCACAGACACCACAATTGGGAAGAATAATGTGGAGAATTCTAGCAGCACATCTCTCTTTTGGATTGAAGGCCAAAATAGAATACTTTGAAATAGTAGATAGGTTTCTTTCAGAATTTGATGGCCGCTTTTCTGAGAATATGCCTCGTCTGAAAGCAGTTTCAGCACTGGATCATGATAAAGGAGACTTCTTAAAATGTGAGCATCTTTCTGTCATTGCACATTCTTACCAGAGCATTGGTGTGGATGAAATTCTTTTGCAGTCTCAAATTACTGTTGCCAAGAGACACCTTTCTGAAAAAAGTGAAAAGCCAAAGGATCTGTTTCAGTTGTACGAAGATTTGTGACCATTTCAAATAACATCCTCTGAATTACTAAAAATCATCAAGGTAGTCATCACTCTTCCAGTAACCACTGCAAGCAATGAGCGTTTTCTGTTTTAAATTTGGTTAAAACCTATTTACGAACTTTCAAGACTAATCCTTGTCTGAGTGATCTGCTTCTAATGGCAACTGAAAAATCATTGGTAAAAAAAGTTGATTTTGATGTCCTGGTTGATATATTTGCAAAAATGAAGCCTAGACGATATCTGCTGCTTCACTAGGTGTATTCATGCACTTCCAGAGGTTGATGTCTTTTTTAAAGTTTTTTTGCAGTTTCATTATTATGGAGTAACTGCTTATTTTCTTGAAAACTGTTGAGGTGCCCTTGAAGGTCAAAGTATCTGAAGGCAAAAGTTATACACTGCCTAGCCATTTTATTAGTACTGTGTAACAGTGATGATGATGTGGATGTGTGTTCGCTGCTATGCAGGCAGGAGACCAAGACGCAGCAGAAGGGAATATCCACTAGAAACTGTCCTCAGGCCATCAGGGCATTTGTCCAACACTCCCACCTTTCACTTCCCGAGCTCTGCACCTCTCCAACCCCAACCCTAAACCGACCCTAAAACCTAACCTTAACTTGATACCTATCCCTAACCGAAACCCTAACCCTAACCCCATCCCTAAAACCTAACTCTAACCCGATCCCTAACCCTAACCCTAAACCTATGGCGAGCACTACTCAGCTAATAATGGTCCCGCTGATACACTGTCTGCTATACTGGGTGGGATTTACTGTCATGAAACAAACTCCCTGTCCCTCAGGCAGTTTACCCAACCCCAACCCCGGACTATACACATGACCGTCAGTCATTGTGACTTCCTTCTCCCTAGATGAACCCCCAGGTCGTCATAAGAGTTGGTCACTTAGTTTCCTAAAACCCAGTCTTCTGTGAACTCCTATATTTGACTTTATTTTATAAAACTAGAACAAACCTGCCATTTAAGGTTGAAGGCTCACAATATGAGCTGTTCCTAACTCAGGTTTTTACGAGTTGTAGGGCAGCAGTGTGGAGTAGTGGTTAGGGCTCTGGACTCTTGACAGGAGGGTTGTGGGTTCAATCCCTGGTGGGGGACACTGTTGCTGTACCCTTGAGCAAGGTACTTTACCTAGATTGCTCCAGTAAAACCCCAACTCTATAAATAGGTAATTGTATGTAAAATAATAATGTGATATCTGTATAATGTGATATCTTGTAACAATTGCAAGTCGCCCTGGATAATAATAGTATAACCATCAATGCAAACAAAAAACAAATGTCCAAACCTGTTTAAAATTTTTTAAAAAAAGTGCTTTCATAATGATTTCTATTTACAAACATTGATTGGGGAGCTAGACGCATTGAACAGCAAAAAAAAAAAAACATAAGCAAAAAAATAAAATAATGTCAAACAGTAAACTCTTCTGGAGATGAAGTCTTTTTAATCCTGCAGCAAAACAAAAGCAGATCAAAAGTTTAGTGTATTTAACAAACTCCTGCACTATGCTTCCTCCAAGGGATCCCCAGCACACTGAAGTTCAAGCTCAGATCCATTCTTTTTGTCCCTCAGAACTCCATCACCTCTGGTCAACCCTCCAATGAGGCACTGCCAGGTCACCTAACAATCAGCCAGCAGTGCCCTTACCAAGATGGCCGAATTTGTTGCACTTATCTCCTATTGCCAGAGGTACAGAGCTTTACCATGGTGGCATTCATTTACCCCACCACCGTAACCCATTCCATACCCTCAACGCTGTGTGAAGTGCCTCCTACCCACTGTCCTACAGTAAGCCTGTCTACAATCAATTTCCAACTGTGTCCCCTCGTCCTGGTTTCTGTGCTGCGCTTAAAGTATTGGTAAATGGTTTCAGCTCCTTTTAGGATTTTTCAAACTTCAACCCACCTTCTTTGTTCTAGGCTAAATATATTGGCTCAATCTTTAAAACTCATTCCTTTAAGCCCTGGGATTAGTCTGGTTGCTCTTTGCTGGACTCTCTCCAGGGCTGTAATGTTCTGTTTGTATTGCAGGCACCAGAAATGAACACAGTATTCTAAATGTGGTCTCTGGTTTACCTCATCATAACCTCCTTCGATTTGTACTCTTTTTGACTATATAACCCAGCATTATCTTTGCCTGTTTATTTGCCTCCCCACATTGTTTGTTTGCTGCGAGGAGTCCTTTACAACACCAAGGTCTTTCTTGGGCCTGTTCTAGCTCTATACCACTCATTAGGTATTTGAATCCTACATTTTTGTGACTGGCATATAACACATTTATTAACATTAAATTTCACTTGCCACATATCAGGCGAACGGCATATGTGTGGACAGCTATCAAAAGCATTATATTATATTATGTTTAGATCAAAGACTGTTGAGTGTTATCAGAGAATAGGGTGAAATCCTTGTAAAAAGTTTTGTTTCTTTATGTCATATCAGAGATAGAACTACTATAGATCTCAGACCATTGCATTACGCTTGAGAGCTCTATTGCACAAAAATGATTCTAAGAGGATATGGCCTCTGTATATGGATATAGTTATAGAACAAAGAGAAGTAGAATTAAATTAATGTATCACAGACAGCAGATTAGACTAGAGAGAGATTTTAAAAATAGCTCCATGTCTTCTCAATGTAGAGTCTGCCTTTATTTGACACTGGCTGGCCAGTTTATTAGGATCTGTACCTAATACCGGGTTGGGCCACTGTTCGTCCTGACCACAGTCTTCACATGGTTCTACAAGGTGGGATCCATTCAGTCAAATCTATTTTGAGCAATTGTTATAGAAAGCTAGGCAGTGTCGCCAGGTTCAAAGCATAATACTGTCTGAAAAGAACGTCAAGCAACAGGGGAAGCAGCTGGTAGGGTAATAACAGGAAAGAAGGCCCAGAAGTACAAGATTTCTTTAACCTGTAGTACCAAATGAGCCCTTTTGGTGGGTATAAAGTGATGCTGTAATTGTATAAAGATTTGTTATATAAAATATACAATTTAAAAACTGTGTAAACTGGTGGAATAGCAGTTTCTATTGTACTATATATATTGTAATGACCCAGGACATACTGTTACACGACTGGTCTACAGACCCTGTATGTGTGTGTAAGCCGGGGCGCAGTAAGCTTGCCTCAGCCGGGATTGATTGATGTCCGAATGCCCACATCTACACGGACAGAGCTGACAGCGGAGTCGGACAAGCTGCTGTGTGAATGTGCAAGACTGTTTGTTGTTTTTGGTGTGGTCCAGGCCAACAGGGGCCAAGCCATCAAACAGAATTGATTAATTGCTTGCTTTAGTAAGCAGATGGATTAGACAGTAAAGGCTGTACAGAATTACTATGTATCTTTCATGTTATTCGGTTTCCAAGTCTTGTTTTGTTTTTCAATACATCATTGAATTTTATTTTTAAAAAGTTTGAGCTTTACATGGTTCATAGTAATATTTACTAGCTCTTGTTAGTCTCCCATAGTAAAAGTATAGCAAAGTGTAATAAAGCATATTAGCTCGTCAGTGTTCAGGATGTTTATTCTGTTTTCTTGGATGGTGACAATAGGATTGCAAACTCTTTTATCTCGTGACATGTGGATTGGAGGGGCCCAATTTTTTCTCAGAATGTTTTCCTAACTTAATAGGCAAGTTTGAAAACATGTTTCTTAATTCATTTTTTCCATAAATAAAAAAATAAAAATACATTATCTCAGATTGAATTGATTACATATCTGCTGTTTTAGAAGATATTTAGGCTGACAGACCATCTGATAATGTAGACAAAAAGGTATTGTAGCACTTTTTACTTTATTTCTTGCAGGTGTGTATATACTAGGCTAGTTTTACGATATCAATAAACTAGATTATAGATAAACAAGGTGTCTAAAATTATTTCTCTAGCTTTTTTCTTTTTATTATACCTTATGAAGCATAAATAATAGGTGACATATTCAGTAGATCAATCAATATCTATTTGTATTTAATAGCCTAGATTTAATTCAGCTCTGCTTGTCCTGAGCAATGTAATGAGGAAGAAGAAACACTTTGTGATCTTGTTAAATGTTATGTGCTCTACAGTAAGAAGAGTAATCAGAGTGGAGTCAGAGTCACAGGAATTAATTCATGAAGTGGTCCGACTCCACATAGTGTATAACGCTGCTGTGTAAAGAGGGTGCACAGCAGGTGTTTTTTGTCTGCTTTTTAACTGAAGCTGAAATCTCTATAGACTATATTTGATTTTGCTTGTCTGCGAACAATATCGAACGTCAGAGGTAAGACTCGAGCCTCGATCACAAAAAACTCTACCTGTGAGGAGCTCACTAGAAGCATCTTGTAATGGTCTTTAGTAGAGCACACTACTAAAGACCATTACAAGATGACTATGAACCTCAGGCAGGAAATCTACAGTACAAGTGCCTGCTACATTCATTGGTTAATCTACAAGCCTATTACCAGAAAGTTCTAATTAACCTATAAGGTGTTGTGATAGAAAGACAATGATTCTTGGTGGTAAATCTCCCTCCCGACCTGTGAGGGCACTATGTAACAGGAACAGAGTACTCTGGACTACTTGCCCTGACACTTCATTACACACACTGTATTACACTGTATTATACACACACTGTATTACTTACCAGCATTATTATTTACTGTTTGTTTCGCTGTCAGGCACTGGACAGAAACAAATAAAACAAACCTTTGCACCTGGATTACAATTGTCTGTCTGTTTTTTAATCACCTGCACCTGCATACTATTAACCACTTTGCCACAGGTGTATACATACCTATTTTGCAAACTCAGTCTTTCCGTGCTTTCTAATTTACAGCTTGTCGTTTGTTTGGTTGCGAACCCCCCGGCCCGTCGTATCAACGTTGTCCCTGACCTTCGCATTATGGAATCAACTCTCCAAGCGTAGACCAGTCCATGATTCGGGAGGGAACATTCTTAGAGGAATCGTCAAAAAACCCACATCCATCTTACAAATGCTGCATTGTTTCATTTTACAGCAATCCCTTCATCCCAGTCACTCCGTCAGCAAACGTTTCTCGTTCCAGTAATCTTCATCTAAAAAATTCACAAGGTACGGATATATAACGTAGTAATATTGTTATTTCTCTCTGCATTGCATAATCAAATTCAGGACTGCGACACCTTGCTTGTGCAAAAACCCGTGACGCATATCCAATGCGCCATCAGGAGCATCACTGCCATGGAGAGTAGCCAAATGCAAAAGCAGTCATACACATCAGTATTTCAGAAAAAGAAAATACATAGTTCACAGTTGGTAATGTATAATAGAACATCAGCATAACATTCATACTTTATAAAGCTAGTCTTTCCAAATGCTTCTTCTACTACATGTGTCGCTGTTCTAGTAGGGTGGTCAAATGTGTTGCTTACCAGTCTGTCACAGGTATATGTACTGCGTGAACAAATTATTATTATTATTTATTTCTTAGCAGACACCCTTATCCAGGGCGACTTACAATTGTTACAAGATATCACATTATTTCTTACATACAATTACCCATTTATACAGTTGGGTTTTTACTGGAGCAATCTAGGTAAAGTACCTTGCTCAAGGGTACAGCAGCAGTGTCCCCCACCTGGGATTGAACCCACGACCTTCCAGTCAAGAGTCCAGAGCCCTAACCACTACTCCACACTGCTGCCCCGTAAAAATATTTGGATGGATTTAACTTTTAAATCATCAACAATTTGACTAATACTGACTGCACCTAATTCATATTTGGACCTTTAACTCGCAAGTACTTCTGGTGGAAATCGGTGGTATTCTGACAAATAACGTGTTGACATTCAGATCTTTGTTCTGAGCCTCCCAGATAAATCCATCCAGATATTCTAAGGTCTTTTCCACTTCAATGTCATGCCTTTTGGTCTCAAAAATGCCCCTGCAACCTTTCAGAGGCTAATGGAGATGGTGCTTGGAGATCTACGGGGAAAAATATGTTTAGTCTATTTAGATGATATCATTATTTATTCCAAAAATCAGGACCAACACTGGACAGATTTGCAAGCTGTGCTGGGAAAACTCCAAGCTGCTGGTCTCACTGTGAATTTGAAAACTTTTTGGGTCACATTGTTTCTGCAGCTGGGATACACGCTGATCCATCAAAAACTGAAGCTATTCAGCATTTCCCGGAAGCAACCTGTTTGAAAGAGCTGCAGAAGATTCTGGGAACAGCCGGCTGGTATCATCGCTTTGTTCCTAATTTTTCCATCATTGCAGAGCCCCTGAATCTTTTGAAAAAAAGGGAGTGAGGTGGAAATGGAAATGGCAATGTCAAGCTGCTTTTGAGGAGCTGAAGCAGTGTTTGATCAGTTCTCATATCCTGAGACATCCTAACACTAACTTACCCTTTGTGGTATATACAGATGCTAGTGGCCCTGGCCTGGGATCCATATTGGAGCAGTGTCTGACAGACAGACAGGAAGAAGTGTTAGCCTATGCTAGTCAATCCCTGACGGCCCCTAGACAAATTATTCCACTACAGAACTGGAATGTTTATCCATAGTGTGGGCTTTAGAAAGGTGGTGCTGCTACTTGAAAGGAAGACCTTTTACAGTAGTGACTGATCACTCTTTGCTTCTCTGGGTTTTTAACACTGTCAAACAAAACACAAGACTGATTCGATGGGCTTAAATTTCACAGTCGAATATCAAAAGGGTAAATTAAATGAAGCTCCAGATGCTTTGTCTCAGGCACCCCTCCCTGTCGCTGAAAGTGTCATTATGGGAGTGCAGACATGCAGCCAAAAGAGATCTGAGAGCTATCACCCTATAGGTTTCAGTGTAGAGAATAAAACATCTACAGACTTACCATGACAGCCCTCTGAGTGGACATCTTGGTCGATACAAAACAGTGCACTGCATTTTGGAAACTGCTTATCGGCCTGGCCTTTGGAAGCACGTATGTTCTAGAGTGTCAAGTCTGTCAAGCTTTCAATCCAGAAAAGTGACGTCCTTCTGGTAAACAGAACATTATAGATGTGATGGATCCTTTACCTAACAGTTCTATGAATAATACACAGCTTTTAGTAATAGTTGATTCGTTTACAAAATGGGTTGCATTTTTTTCCCTTAGGCAGGCAAAGACAGAAATCATTTCTAAAATTCTTATCAAGGAGATCTTTACCCGTTGGGGTACTTCTGATTTAATTGTTTCTGTCCATGGTCCCCAGTTTGTTTCTCAAATTTTATCCAGTATCTGTGAGCAGTGAAATGTAGTCCAAAAATTAACTACTGCTTATCACCAACAGACATATTTTACTGAGCGAATCAACCAGACTTTGAAGCCCATTATTGCTTCAAACTTGGAAGGAAAACATAAGAAGTGAGATCATTATCTGCCAGAATTCAGATTTATTGCTATTAACACTGCAAAGTATGAATCTACAGGATACACTCCTGAAGATTTGAACTTGAGAAGAATGATCAGAGTCTCTGTAGAGCAAGTCCTCTAAGGTGTTCCTGTAAGACCTGACAATCCAAAAAGTGTCCCAATTACAACAGCACGTCCAAGAAAATCTGCCTAAAGCACGAAACCGCCAGAAGAGAAACTATGATAAATGATCTATGACTATGATCTGCAGTACCAACACAGTAACCAGGCTAGCAGTCGACGAATCAGATCGCTCTGTAAGTAAATAATATTTAATTGGTAAAGTGAATGATTGCCAGTTGAGGTTGTAATGTGAGCAAGTTGTGTTTGTGTAACAATCAACCAACTCGCACAGGGTGCAGCTGACTGGATTTAGAATAATTTGCAAGCAATTGTCTGCAGCACCCAGCTCTCAACCTGTAGGGCATAATATAAGCACTGACACTAAGCTAGGGCCTCATCACCAAAGGGCCGGTAGTCTACACTGTGGTACTCCACACGAGGATAGGCCAACGTGGACTGGCTGCAAAATGTTCTACCCAAGCATCGAATTGATGACTCCAACTCCAGACCAGGTTTGCATACATTTCTTTCTTTTTTCTTTTTTCTTTATTATTTAATGCTCTTGATCTTCCTGTACCTGTCTGTTTTCGCCAGCCTCTCGGCACCACCCTCTACCATAGCCTTTTCTACATCCTTTCCTCTACTGCTCCCTACCATGACTAACTTTAATATCCCTGTAATCCTCTCCTCTCGTTCCTGTCCTCTGGCTTCTCCCTGCTGCTGCAAATCTAACTCCTCTAACCTCATCTCCCTGCCTCTTCCCCTTTCCTCTGCTCACCCTCTCCACCCCAGTGCTCTCTGGTGCCCTCTGGAATTGTCGCTTGGCTTCAAACAAAGCTGACTTCATCTCTGCCTTCGCCTCTCATCTCTCTATTAACTTCCTAGCTCTCTCCTGATAACACTACCACTCTGGCCGCCCTTTCCTCTCTCTATGTCCTGTCCCACTCTCCTTGCCCCTCTGGATGAGGAGGGGGAACAGGACTTCTGCTCTCTCCCTCCCTGCTCTTTTCTGTCCCCCCTATCTCCTTTCTCTCTCCTCTCTCCTTTGAGTTTCACGCTGTTGAAATCATCTCCCCTTGTCGCCTCCTCCTCATTGTTCTCTACCGCCCTCTGGACCCCTTACTCATTTTCTTGATGAGCCTCACTTCCTCCTCTCCTACCTCCCATCTCCCTCCACCCCTGTTGTTCTACCTACTTAAACACTCTGCTGGATTTCTTCCCCTTCCTCACTCCTCCTGTCTCTACTCACCCCCCCCCACTCATACAGCGGGCCGTCAACTGGGTCAACTGGGTCTTCACCAGGGACTGCTTGCCCCCTGCCCTCTTGGTCACTCCTCTTGACATCTCTTACCACTACTTCATCTCCTTCTCTCTGTCACTCCCATCCCTTCCTGCTCCGCCGACCCCCTCTGTCGCCTTCCATTGAAACCTCTGTTTCCTCCCCTTCTGTCTTCTCCTCTGGTGCTCTCTCACACCTACCTATCGACTCTCTGTAGACTCAGCTACCTCCAGCCTTTTCTCGTCCCTCACCTCCTGGCTCAACTCCCTTTGCTCCCTCACCCCTCGACCTGCCCGCCTCTCCCTGCCCCAGCCCTGGCTCTCCTCCGTGCTCCGCTCAGCTCATACCGAACTGCGCTCTGCTGAAAAAAAAACCACGGATCTCTATCGCTTGTTCCTCTCTTTCTTCTCTTTTACACTCACTGCCAAATGCTCCTACTTCCACTCTATCATTCAGTCTTCCATTAACAATCCCCATAAACTTTTCTCTTCCTTTTCCTCTCTCCTTAGCCTCCCCCCTTCCACCTTCATTTATGTCAGCTGATGACTTTTCCTCCTTCTTCTCCTCCAAAATCACAGACATCTGCAGACTTCACTACCTCGCCTCCTTCCCCACCCACTCCCTGTTCTCTGCTCACCCACTCCCCTACACCCTCTGCAACCCTTACTATTCTACCCTCCTTCTCCTGCTTCTCGTCCCTCTCGGACCCTGATCTTTGCTCCCTGCTCCTGAACCATAAACCCACCATGTGTGCTCTGGCCCCCCTCCCCACTCACCTTTTCCAGGCTGCTACCCCTGCTCTACTCCCTTTCATCTCCTCTCTTCTCAACACCTCTCTGCTCTCTGGCTGTTTCCCCTCTGCCTTCAAACAGGCCTGCATCACCCCCATCTTAAAAAAAATCCTCCCTTGATCCCTCATCCCTCCAGAACTACCGTCATGTCTCCCTTCTCATTCCTTTCTAAAACCCTTGAGCGAGCAGTACATCGCCTAGCTCTCTGCTTTCCTGTCAACACATTATCTACTCGACCCCCTCCTCTAGTTTTTGCCTGGCACACTCCATTGAAACTGCTCTTCTCTCTGTCACTAACTCTCTGCCCGTGCCGTCTCCCTCTCCTTTGTCCTAATTCTCCTTGACCTCTCTGCAGCCTTTGACACAATCAGCCACTCTATTCTCTTGTCCTCCCTCGCTGATCTGGGACTCTTTGGCACTGCTCTTGCCTGGTTCTCCTCCTACATCGCTGAACGCACATACCGGGTGTCCTGGCGTGGCTCAACCTCTGCCTCTTGCTCTCTTTTGACAGGGGTCCTCCAGGGCTCAGTCCTGGGACCCCTCCTGTTTTCTTACACCCGCTGCCCGGTCCCTCAATAATGCAAGTCATTATTTTATTACTATAACATCTCAAAAAGCTCTGCAAATGTCAGTGATATTCTTTGAGCACTGGATGCGGAAGCAGCTATTGTGTTATCTCTATGGTGCAGGGTCTATGTGTATTGCTCAGATCTGCCCCCTTTTTTCGGCTTCTCTCGGCTCCTATCGGTCTCACTCGGCCATTAAAAGGTTTTCTCTGCTTTTTCCGGAGAAACAACGAATAGAGACCTGTACTTGACGTCTTTTTGATGATGTCGGACAGGGTCCAACATCAGACTGGAAGGGAATAATTTTAATGTCGGACCTGGTCTGACATAGGACCGCAAAGGGTTAAAATCTCCAACAAAAGATGTGACTACCCAAGTACACAAACGCAATGTGACTTACTGCTGAGAAAAGATGAATCAAAACGTTACTGCCTGATATCGAATCATCCATGACATACATGCAGCCATTTTCAAAGAAAAGTCATTAGCTTCCTGAGGAATTCAAAGAAGCTTTTACAATTTTCCAGTACCAGCTTGGACAGATCGGAAATGCTGATCAGACCCCCGTATTTTTCGACATGCCAAACAATACCACAGTTCACAAAGCAGGTGTGAGTAATCTCCATATGCGTATGTTATGTTCTGTTAGTTGGTATTGTGCATACCGTTTTGACTGTTTTGTTTGCAATGCGATCAATACTGTTGTGGTTGCTGGGTCACATGTTGCCTGGTGTAGTGAAGTGTTGTGTCGTGCTTTCTGTTGCCGGGATGCGTGATGCCGTAAGTGAGTGAGGGGTGTGTGTACGACAGAGACGCCATCTTAAGTACTATAGTACACAGCACAATAAACAAGCTCAGTGGTTAATCAACTCTTTCATGTGTTTTGTACGAGACAACAGTGCAATTGAGGTTGTATCTTTGTAAATACAGGAGGATGTGTGGTCCAGTGGTTAAAGAAAAGGGCTTGTAATCAGGAGGTCTCTGGTTCAAATCCCACCTCAACCACTGACTCATTGTGTGATCCTGAGCAAGTCACTTAACCTCCTTGTGCTCCATTTTTCGGGTGAGACGTAGTTGTAAGTGACTCTGCAGCTGATGCATAGTTCACACACCCTAGTCTCTGTAAGTCACCTTGGATAAAGACGTCTGCTAAATAAACTAATAATAATATTTATTTGATGTTTTATTTTTTTCCTCAAATTGAGGGTGATAAATTTGGGCTGCGTCTTAAATTCGAAGGAACACGGTATACAAAAGCTAGAACAAGGTAATCTTTCTAATACATTGGAATAATTAATCCAAACACAAAATCTGCGTTAACATTTACTACGTTATAGTATTGTATTACATTTACCTTTATAAAAGTTTACCATAGTATTTTTTCACAGTAATTTAGCAGTTTCCCCATGCTTTTCCATTAGTTATACTATGCATTTACCATTGGTTTTATAGTGTTTACCTATGCTTTACCACGCCTGACTATAATCAATAATAAAATATCTTTGGTATAATGTTGTCATGTCAACAGGCTATTATTTAATTTAACCTGAAATGATAATTTAGCCTTAGCTACTTCAAAAAAGATGCATGCAGCACTATAAACATTTGCTACATTGTTGAAGTGATCCAACAGTTCTGGAAGACACATCTCTGCTAGCTGCAATTGGTATATCGATCACACGTGGGAGGTTCTCCCTGCTGTCATACAACACAATGCTGGTCCATCAAAACAATATTGAAAAAACAAACTTGATGTACTGTTTCCAGCATGTACTTGTGTTTGCAAATGCAACATTGAAATATGTTGCTATGTAGATTAAAATCATTGTGGTCAGAGCATGTGGTTCCCACTGTATCTGGAGAATCGCATTTCCTTGCTAATTCTTATTCATTTGTATTTACAGCTGTGGTGGGAGGTGTATGTTATTGACATACTTGTTTGTTTGTGCTTGAAAGTGGCCGGGTATTAAGTTCAAGCGATACTATTCAAGTAGTGCATGGAATATGTATATGTGTTGCAGGCCTGAAGCCCTGCACTTGTAAATAGTGTGTGTGGTTTTTGCTAGAAATAAAGCTTGGTTATCTTGAATGTACATTTTGAATGAAGTTAAAATCCCATTCCTGATAAATCCATGTGAAGAATGTGGCCAGGTGCTGATTGGTTGATTGTCAATCATCCCTGCTCACATGGTATATAAGAGGAGCTAGATCATAAATTTGGGGCTCACTTAGTTTAGGGAAAGGACTGGGAGCAGCAAGCTGTGCTCCCTGGCTCTTACTGTGATATAGTAGCTATGCTTGGATGCGTTGATTTATTTTGGTTTTCTTTGTTTGTTTGTTTGTTCGTTTATATATTTGTTTAATTTGTTATTAAAAGTGCCCAATTATAATAAGATTCTAAGAAATCCAATATAAATATCAGGAAAAACAGATAACAAAGGTTAATCCGGTCTAATCCATAAGCACTGTCATATCTAAACGAAACATCCCTAAGTGGTTGCACTCATACATTTAAGCTTGAGGTTGCTGTTTCGATAATGCAGGAAGCCTGCAAAGTGCACAGATGTAAGTGCACTGGGCTTCCATTGTGTAGAGTGGGGTTTCACATTTGGGTTGGGAATATACTATTTTTTAATGAATTTTCTTTTCAATTCTAATTCCTTTCAAGCAAATACTTTTCAAAATGTGATAAATGAGGTATAAATAAACTCCTTTACAATATTTATTTTTCAGGGGCTCACAAAATACTGTAATAAATCACTCACCTTTCAGAGTAATGTATTGTTTTTTGAGCCGACTCAAGTTTATTAAAACATTATGAAACCTGTTAACTGTGCAACCGGTTGCAGGGACTTTGCTAATTAATGCAATCATTTGTATTTTGTTTCTGACCAGCAGCTGCCTGAAATGCAGTCAGGGATATCCAGGCTAAGGAAAATCACAGCAAATAAAGTGAGTGTCAATCATACCTTATACTTTCCTATTGGCTTTGGATACCAGTACTTCTGTCCCACTACACGATGGCGTGTCGTCAGCTTAGCTTGTCAGAAACGACTCAAACTGAAAGTGGTGAATATAATTACCAGGGTTCATGAATTTCTAATGAGAATCCTAGTCAAATACATATTTACGGGACAGGAGCAATATTTGTGAGGAGTAAGCACTGGGCCTTGAAATAGGAATGATGTGCTTGTGACATTAGGAAGATGACACGCTTTCCCCTTGGCTCACGGAGAGCCGCCCTCACGGAGATGAGGCAGAACCAATGAGGTGAGAGTCGCCCCGACTAACAAGGAATGCCTACGCCTAGACAGTGCCACACAGGGAGACAGGAATTCTGAAAGAGAGAAGGAAATGAACACGTAAAGAAGGGGCCAGAGAGGAACTGGCATAGATGAAAACAAATTGTTAGTAAAGAATACAGGGTTTCCCCCTGGCTCAGGGAGAGCTGCCCTCTTAGAGGTGAGACTGAACCAATCGGCCTCCTAGGGTGGGAGCATATATGCTGCCCCAGGGTGAACCTGGAATGATAGAGAGATTGTTAAGATAGATTTGGCCAGGGGCTCCCGAGTGGCGCATCCAGTAAAGGTGCTCCGCGTGGAGTGCAGGATGTGCCCTATAGTCTGGAAGTCGCGAGTTCGAGTCCAGGCTATTCCTTTGCCGACCAGGGACGGGAGACTTGGCCAGGGGTCCCCTCTGGCTCTCGGGGAACCTTCCACTCGGAGGTTGAGGCCAGCTCAGCTTGGCCTAAGGTTGGGAAGTGACCGTCACTTGCCCCCAAAAGAGCACCCCCGGCTCCCCACACTGTACCACCAATGCAGTCGCTCAGACATGGTGAAAAGAATGAAAAAGCATTAGACAATAATAAGAAACAAGAGGAATTGTAGAATTCCTGTGGAATGAGCGATGATCTGGAAGAATGTGAGTGAGTGAGTAAAATAACCCAAATCTGTAAGAACCTGGCTCATGACTGGAGAATTTCACTTGGGAGACCCTTAGAGGCAGAAACCGGCAACTGCTCGACTTGCAACAGTGCTTGATTTGTGACAGTGAGCTGCATAGGGATTGCATAGGGAGCATTGTAAGATAGAACGAGATGACATGAGCGTTGAATATTAGCAGCTGCAGAGCCTGATGAGTGCACTGAAAGCAGGATAATAAAACGACAAGACAATCAATCCCATGGTTCACTCATGCTATCCCATGATTCAATGCGCGTATCACTACAGGCGCCATCATTGGAGCCCAGTCAGAGGTGGAGGGTAACAAAGCATGGACAGGCAGCAGAAGAAACTGACACACCTACAATTTATAATTTTGTAAGATAACTTATTACCAAAATTTCATAGGGAAGTAGTGTAAGCCAGAACAAACGAACGCAGTTGTAAGCATAAGGGGCACAGCGGGAATGAAATATTTTAGTAAGAATGAATGTGTTGCTACTAATTGTGGAGCCTGAATGGGTCAGTGGGGCCGAGGCAGCAGGCTTGGGATTGTACAAACAAGTAAGAGCACAAAAAAATACAGAAAAAAGTAACAATAACAGTGAAGGCCTGGCGACACATAGGGAAGCACAGATGGCAGAAATGAAAATGACAAGTTCGAGGTCTCCAGCTCTGCGTGACAATACACAAACGCAAAAAACAAGAAACAGAATGAGTGTTCACTTAAATAGGGAGTTTAAGATTGGCTGGATAAAGTACAGAGGAGCCTCTGCTCCTGCCCCCTGAACCACACTAAATGGTTACAACTAAAACATGATTTATTACAGTATTTTGTGAGCCACTTAAAATAAACATAGAAAAGAAGCAATCTCATTTATAAGAATCATTGCTCGTAATGCCGTAGTCTGTTAAGAGTTCTGATAGGACTTCCTCAGGGTAATACAAGGGATTTTCCAAATCCATAAAAAAATAAATACCATTAGCCTTAGAAACTATGCAGTACACCCAATATTTGCTGTGATGTGCACTGCTATAAAACCAAAAATGACAAGGCTTTTTGTTGAGAAATAAAAACAGCATCCTGTAAAAGATGCTTGTGGCTATCAGACTGTTTTCCGAACATTTTCTGTTGCTTCTTTAGTAAAAGAGGGCCTTGGGAGAGAAAAAAAAAACGCTGTTAATGCCATGTTTTAATATGAGCCGATCAAAACCTAATGCAATAATAATATTTCCAGAGAGGGCGCTTACGAAGTTTTAAGTTTAAGGAAACCCTCTCAGGTTAGTTAATCTCATCACAGCAATAGACATTCTCCAGGATTGACAGTTTAATGGAACACCTTTAGCAAGCATTAAAGACAAAATGTAATTTGTATTAAATTTGAAAGAGACTTTTCATGTTCCAGTTTTACCTTGTAACCGCGTTTGTGCACTTAGAGATAGGAAATGCTTTACACAACCTCCTGCATATTTAATCTAGTCTTCAACAGGCGTCAACAAAAATTGAATTATCAAATGCACTGTCTGGAATGGGTAGCAGGAATCATGCGCTATTATATTGAACTTCCAAAGGTAAACGTGTAATCCAGCCAGGGCAAAGGTTTCCAACTGGGGCAATTGCAAAGCCATTTGATTTGCACAGACATGTTTATATGCAATACATATACATAGTACTTTTTATACAAAAATATCGCAAAGCACTGTACAGTACATAGCAGAAAAAAAGAACAGACCACAATACATTTCTGTAGCATGTCACACATACAACTGCCACAATCAGACCATTTAAACAACAGATTTAAATAACAGTACACATAATACAAAAGCAGCAATTTTAAAGTTACATTAAAACCCACTAAGATAAGAAAGCCATTTTATAAAAGTGGGTTTTTAGTCTTGACTTGAAAACTGTAACGGTCCCAGCTTCCCTGACAACACCTCCCGTGTTGCTTTTGTTGACCCTAGGAATAACCAGCAGCCCCGCATCCTGTGATCTCAGAGTACAGTTTGAAAATATGGGGTCAGTAACTTCTGAAAATAACTAATCCATTCAAGGCCTTGTAAGTTGACAGCAAAATCTTAAAATCACAGGGAGCCAGTGTAAAGAGGCCGAAACAGGGGTAATGTTCACTTTTCCTTGTTTCCTTGTCAGAATTCTAGCGGCGGTATTCTGAACAAGCTGCAAGCGTGATACCACATGTTTTGGGACACCAGAAAAAGTGCAATACATTAATCAATTCTAGGTAAAAACAAAGGCATGCATTAGTCTCCCTGCATCAGATATACGGAAATAATTGGTCTAAGTTTGTCTATTTCTCAAATGGTAAAAAGATACTATGATAATAACTTCTCTAATATGAGTCTGAAATGATAAATCAGGATCAAAGATAACCCCCAAACTCTTAATTTCTAGTTTAACTTTTGATGAGAGACTGCAAGGGTCGAGCTCATGTAATCCCACATTTCCTTTTAGTTGGTTCTGTGATCCCACTAGCATAACCTCTGTTTTATCTGAATTCAACATTAGAAAATTCAGTGACATCCAATGCTTGATATCTGTAAGGCAAGTAGCTGATAACACCCAGGCAGAAGAAATTCCTGGCTTTAGGTACAAATATAGCTGGGTATCATCAGCATAGCAATGGAAGTTCACTCCATGTCTGCAGATAATGTCACCTAAAGGTAGCATATATAATGAAAACAGCAAGAGACCTAGAATGGAGCCCTGTGGAACACCACAATCAACTTCCGATAATGCTGATTTGACCTCCCCAATAGAGAAAGATGTTTGAACCAGGATAGGACAAGGCCAGATAGTCCTACTGTGCTTTCAAGATGATTCAGTAGGATGGAATGGTCTACAGTATCAAAGGCAGCACTTAGATCAAGAAGAATTAATACTGATGGAAAGCCCGAGTCAGAGCTTATCAGCAGATCGTTCACAACTCTGACAAGGGCCATCTCGGTGCTATGTGCAGCACGAAAACCAGACTGAAACTTCTCAAATATACCATTAAGAGTTAGAAATGTTTGTAATTGAATTGCAACAACTCTCTCTAGAACCGTATCTAAGAATGGTAGGTTGGAAATTGGCTTATAGTTATTGAGGACTTTAGGGTCCAAATTGTGCTTCTTAAGCATAGGCTTTACCACAGCTACCTTAAGTGCTGAGAGAACTATACCGGAGGAAAGTGAACCATTTATAGTTTTTAAAATGTGGGTATTAATAACACCACAAACATATTTTAATAGTCTTATATCTCCATGTAGGATGGAAGTAAACGACTATGTCTATTTCAATGAGTTCAGTGCTGTTCACTTAACTCCTAGGTGGAGGAAAGAGCAGTGAAACCATTTACTGCCAAAAATGTACTTCTCAGTATATTCATGAAACTAGCTAATCAGTAGCCATCAGATTTGCACAGCATAAATATGATTGTGAGCACTGGGAGTCCAGACCCACTCCAGTCTCATTAAACTTTAACCAACACGACCACAATTTCAAACTGCATGTATGCATATCAGTTTCATATTTAACTAAAACACATCAAGAAAGAAACAGGAGAGCAACAAGCAATAGCACAAATAAGATAACCCATTCGGAATGAACAAAATAACACCACTGTACCAGAAAATATTTCCCACTTGAACCTCACACTATCTGCGATCCTATCCTATCTTTTCATCTTTTTATTTTTATTCCATCTTCTTGTATTACATTTTCTGATTTTCACATCTTTATTTTAATATCTTACTATTTACTTATTTCTTCTCTTTTCCATTGCCTGTGTGACAAACTAGCCACTCATACCTCTGTAAGCTTAATGTCGGATAACTCACCCACCTATCTTAATATGACCATTAAGAACAGAGAGGGAAGGAGTCTGCACTTCAAAATAATACTCTAATTGCTCTAATTAATAAGGCCATGACATTGATTTATTTATTTATTTATTTCATATTCAATTGATAGCATTTTATTAAAGGTTATTGAATCTTTTCATTTGCCTGTCTAATGGGGTTATGAGTGGGCTGCAGCTTGGCCAGGACTCTGCAGCTCGTATTTGAAATAAGACTCAGGCTGGACAGCACATTATCCCATCTTGAAATCACTTCATTGGCTCCGAGTGCGATGCAGGATTGAATTAAAGGTTGTATTACTGAACTGCAGTACAAGGCCCTACATGGTCTCACTCCTGCTTGTATTGCAGAGATGCTCATTCCATCCTACATGGTCTCACTCCTGCTTGTACTGCAGAGATGCTCATTCCATCCTACATGGTCTTGCTCCTGCTTGTATTGCAGAGATGCTCATTCCACATGTCCTTAGCTGTACCCTGCCGTCTCAAGATCTGGGTTTATCAGTTGAGCACAGAGTTAGACTCTCTTCCCAGGGAGCGTGTGCCTTCCTTCTCAAACTATGCGTCTGGAGCTCTGGAACTCAATTCCAAAAGGTATTAGGGACTCAGATTCTGTTCAATCCTTCAAAACTAACCTGAAGATATATTTATATGTAGTTTGGTCTTTGCAACTGCTTAGGCCTGTATCTTATAATTGTATTAATGTAACTTTGTACTCAATATGTCCACTGCTCTGAGGTGTGTCTCGCAGTTATAAGTCTAAGTTATTCATGTTGTTTACTCCTGATAAGCACTACTTTTAAAACCAAATAGTTGCACATTTTTTTCACAATATATTAACCTTCCTTTCAGGAATCAGGAATTTGGCAGTCCAATTGTTTTATGACATTACCAGGAGATGAAACTCAAAGGGCTGACATACATCTTAAAATAATAGAATTGACTACAATCCTTCATTTGCTCTCAAATTGCACTTAGAATAATTATTAGCCACTGCAGCAATCTTTGGGGACTATAATGGATGTCTGAATGGGACATTATTACCCGTTTTTTCAATATGCTTATACCTGAGTTAAGGAGCTGCTCATGAGTTCTAGTTGCGTGCCACAGACCAAGTGTCTTTACAGAAATAAGAGTGCTCTGCCCCATGGGTCATGGGGACACAAGCTATGGTTTTCTTCAACCTCAATTTTGAGTAATTTTGCTTTAAGATATGTAACTAATTCAAGATATTCTACCCATCACTGTGACAAAGTGGCCATGTTTTAACATAATCTTCAGGTTTGACCAATACCAGTGGTGGGATGACTAATCTGATGAACAGGAGCAAAGACACTGTTGTTGTTAAGAGTGCTTGTTTTTTGGCACTTTGCCATTTGGGCTGTAAAAAAAAAATCATAATTTTCTTACTCATAGATCCTGTATCCTAAAACACATCATTACAGGACACTTTTGTCATTCAATTAATGGAACAGGAAAGCGTTCTTTATTATTGTAGGTTATGTATATAGAGTTCTCTGCATCAGTTAAAAAGGCAGCGGATCTGGGGTCCGGCACGATCTGGCACGAATTCACCCCGGCTTTAAGCACATCATTGATCATTAAGTAACAGAAAGCTGTCCCTGTTTTATACAATGCTTTCATGTTTTTCATGAAATCTGTTTGTGATGTTAATGTATAGTGACTAATCTGTTTGTGATGTTAATGTATGTGTGTCTTGTAAAATAGTTTTTAATTTGAAGTGACTTCTTGGTAAATTAAAGGCCATATCAAATATACAAGTTGTGATAATCAAGTTAAATGCAGGTAAGACCAGTCCAATGCTTGTTTAGGTTACATCTGTATAAAGTACAGGAGTTTACAGCCTTGTGTTTCCAGTTGTGTAAGATAATAAGACTGCACTGTGCACCTATGTAGTTAATAAACACATCTGTATAAAGTGCAGGAGCCTTGTGTTTCCAGTTGTGTAAGATAATAAGACCAACGGCAAAATCAGCCAAACAAAATGGAGCCCAGGTTTCAGACTATTTTGATTGATGAGAAGGAAGAAAAAAATATATTAAAATTCTGTAAAGTTAGGTGTACATTATTCCTCATATTTATTGTTATAGATTATGAGTAGAGATAATAACACACTATTATTGCCATTATTTTTAAACATTTTATACAAATGTTATACTTATAACTGTATATTGGATGCCTAAACTATTTTTATAAAAACAATTTTATTCAGAACAAATGGAGACAAATTTAACTTTGCTTTAAAACATAGCCCTATATGTGCAGCAGTGTGGAGTAGTGGTTAGGGCTCTGGGCTCTTGACTGGAGGGTCGTGGGTTCAATCCCACGTGGGGGACACTGCTGCTGTACCCTTGAGCAAGGTACTTTACCTAGATTGCTCCAGTAAAAACCCAACTGTATAAATGGGTAATTGTATGTAAAAATAATGTGATATCTTGTAACAATTGTAAGCCGCCCTGGATAAGAGCATCTGCTAAGAAATTAATAATAATAATAATAATGTTCACATGTATTATACATACGTATCCCGCATTAATATCAGAGTCACCAGTAACCCACACTGTCATGTGACGCTCTTGTCTTATTCTCCCTGACTGGACAGGATGGAATTGTTCCTGTAGCCTGTCAGCTCACACCTACATTGTTGCAGGGAAGCTCCGCTCTGTGATGCTGGCTATTCTGAGTGGTGTATGAAGAGGACACAATAAGTACATCTTGATTGGCCTCTCTCCATGCTTTATCATCTGTCATCCACTGTTTTTTATATGCATCACTGTGTTCTGTATTCAGGACAGTGAGGCAGGGCACACTGCCAAACCCTTGTGATGTACAGTACAGAGTATAACACTGTTGTGTGAATCCAAAAGTAAATTGGTTATTAGCTACCGAAACAAAACCAGTTATAGTAATTTACTACTTTGAAAAAAATGTAGCTAGTTACAAATAGTTACTTCTCAGGCACAATTTACAGTTCAGAAAGATATTTGTTTTGATATGGTCAAGCTGCAGCTCTAAATATTCTTTGAAGATCCAGATATCGAACCCACTCGTTCCCTCTTCTGACACCATTTACTAGCAGGATGGCATGAAATGCGCATTCATTTAACGGTCTCAAGCAGACAAAGAGAAAATGAAGAACTGTTTGAACCATAAACTTTGTGTCTGTCATTGTTGGAGCACCTGCATCACCTGTACACCTGAGCACTGCAAACCACTTTACCACAGTCCTTTTCTGTTTTCTGCTTGCAGTTATTCTGAGTGGCATGTCATTTTTTTTTTTTTTTTTTTTTTTTATATACATTTAGTCGTTGCCAATTATTTTTATTATTTTCTCCCAATTTGGAATGGCCAATTATTTTATTATGCTCAGCTCACCGCTACCACCCCTGCGCTGACTCGGGAGGGCGAAGACAAACACAAACTGTCCTCCGAAGCGTGTGCCGTCAGCCGATCACTTTTTTTCACACTACGGACTCACCATGCAGCCACCCAAGAGCTACAGCGTCGGAGGACAACAAAGCTCTCGGGCATCTTACAGGCAAGCCTGCAGGCGCCCGGCCAGACTACAGGGGTTGCTGGTGCGCGGTGAGCCGAGGACACCCTGATCGACCTAACCCTCCCTCCCACCGGGCTACACTCGGCTAATTGAGTGCCGCCCCCTGGGAGCTCCCGTCCTCGGTCGGCAAAGGAATAGCCTGGACTCGAACTCGCGATGTCCAGACTATAGGGCACATCCTGCACTCTACGCGAGTGCTTTTACTGGATGTGCCACTCGGGAGCCCATGTCATTTTAAGTACTTTTTTTACCATTCACTTTACTGTTTTCTGCTTGCAGTTATTAGGAGTGGTTCTGGGTTCTGTTTTCTGGTCGCAGTTATTCAGAGTGGTTCTGTGTTCTGTTTTCTGGTTGCAGTTATTCAGAGTGGTTCTGGGTTCTATTTTCTGGTTCCAGTTATTCTGAGTTGTTCTGTGTTCTGTTTTCTGCTTCCAGTTATTCAGAGTGGTTCTGTGTTCCTTTTTCTGGTTCCAGTTATTCTGAGTGGTTCTGGGTTCTGTTTTCTGGTTGCAGTTATTCAGAGTGGTTCTCGGTTCTGTTTTCTGGTTGTAGTTATTCTGAGGGTTCTAGGTTCTGTTGCTCCCATACTGAGGTATTATGTGCCAAAACTGAAAAGTCTCCATTTCATTCACATCATGTGACAATATGACATTTTAACTCTAGCACAACCTACTATTCCATCTGTATAAATGTAAAGTATGCGGGGCTGACAGAGTTAAAAGATGACACTGTTTCATGATTTCAGGGGAACAAGGAAGGCTGGACACTTAGGATTCTCCAGACAAGTTCAAAGCAGCTCAATCCCAAACATCAGCTATCAGAATGATTGCAAACACCATAACATTGTCAATTAAAACGACATTTGAAACCACTGTGAAGCTATTAAGTCTAGTTATACACCCACCTTAATACATTGAGAAATCTGCATCAGACAGTAAATGTGATATAGTACTCCCTTATATTTTGCTAATACTGACAAACATCAACAAGTGGAATTACTTCATTAGTAAAGCTTGTCTATACATTAATGTACACTAGTACGTTTTACAACATGTCTTAACCATGAATTGGTGAAGTATTGAATCGTAAATTAACAAGAAAGTGTGTATTTGGCCCTTGATATTTAGTTGTTTGACACTGAGTTGTTACACTATCATGCTGTAAACAAAATCATATAATCCTAGCGATTACTGTAATGCTGATTCTTGCTGGATAACAACACAGGGGAATTATACCCAGAGTCACAACACATTAGCATTTCTGTTAGCATGATGCTAACTCGGTCCGACTTTAACTAGATTATAAAAGCAATATCACTGCGTTGGGATTACCTATCCTTTTTAAAAAAACTGGGTCATGGTTAATGAGGTCTTATTACAAAGACCACAGAGTCAATTGAAGGGCACTAGATTGCGATTAGCTGTCATATACAATATCTGGGTCATTTTTAATCTATAGTGATTCCAGCCAAGTATGCAGTAACAAATGTTTGAGCAAATCTAGGGCCATAGTTGTATCAAATGTTGAAATGCCAATATTCAGATAAACAACAGAGCTGTACTGCCAGGGCTCAGTAATTCCCTTTAAGATGTTTCAAAATTGTTAGATATGATTTAAATGGAATAAAATGTGTCAATTACTCAACACAAAATGAAGCGTTCCCTCTGTGGCTATTGGTTTGCTTTGAATTTCATGGTACGAGTAGGTAAACTGTTCTTATAAAGTTTAATAACATATCTTCATCCAATAATATATAATATATAGTATAATAATTGTTTTAATATATGATTGTATTATATTGTATTTTGCAAACATCAACATAGTTCCGGTTTCTAAATGTCCCCTTACACCTGCAGACCTTTGAGGTCTTGAAAGCTATTTTATATTTAATTTAACAAACAGTGTGTTCAAATCTATTATCACTATTATCACTTTATTCTTAGCAGTCTTTGCGCATGTAGAATGGGTTACCGTGGTATGGTATGGCAGGCAGGGATTTGCAGCTATGCAGTTCTGCAAAAACATATCTATAATGCATTGACATGACACTGGGATTTCCAATGATATGGTAATGGAAAAAAGCAGTAATGACATTACAATGGTACTGCAGTCTTCTGCTACTTCAAAGGCCCTATGCCAGGATTTGAAATAATTACAGTGGCACACTGGTAGCACAAAAGTGCTTTTAAATCCGACGTTAGGATTATAAATCCACTTGAAAGCGCTCTACTTCCTATGTTTAATTATGTTAAAGTATATAACATCAAAGTGAGCAAGTTATTTTGGATGTAGCTATCAGTAACAGAAATGAAAAGCAAGACCATTGTTATGAATACTGTTGCACTGGAGCACTGTAAGACGGGAATGTTGCCTACAAGTGACGACCAGCAATGAAATATTTACTCTGGAAGTTTATCTGAACTATCATAGGGTATATTTCATTATTATTATTTATTTCTTAGCAGACACCCTTATCCAGGGCGACTTACAATTGTTACAAGATATCACATTATTTTTACATACAATTACCCATTTATACAGTTGGGTTTTTACTGGAGCAATCTAGGTAAAATACCTTCAAGGGTACAGCAGCAGTGTCCCCAACCTGGGATTGAACCCACGACCCTCTGGTCAAGAGTCCAGAGCCCTAACCTCTACTCCACATTGCTGCCCTATTCGCAGAATGTGTCTATTGCCACAGTTATTTTAAAATGTGTATACCTAAAAAATATAATTATCATCTCACAGTGCTAATGAAAATACCAAAGACTGGAGTTGTTTAAAGATGGCCCTCACATTAAAAATAGGATGTAAAGTAGGACAAATTATCTTAAAATGAGCACAATTGCACAAGTGGGTCTTCAAAAGATTGACATGGAAAACAAAATAAGAATGTGGCAATAGACAGCTACTGCAAATATATCCCCTGGTAAATCCATTAAAGGAGAAACAACTATAAATTCCACTATAAATTTTTCATTTTTGGCTGTCACTTGTGCTTTGAGAGGGGCCCTCTGGTGAATTAGTAGCGATGCAACAATCCGTTATTGATCGCCATGGCTTTTGTTTTGGAGCCCTTTATGGAGTCTAATGAAAAAAAATCTGATGTCCTCTTGCTATTAAAGTTTTTCTCAATGCATACAGTACATTATATACTGTAATATGTATAAAAGTATGCACATGCATGTTTTCAGTTGCATTTTGTGTAGTTTCTACACATTTGTTGTTTCCTGCTTTTAAATACCAGTGTTAACTATTATTATTGCAGCACTAAAACAGAAACTACTAATTATTTCAACACAAGGTCAAATCTACCCCACTTGATCAATTCCTTGTTCCTCTATGAGTTGGTTTAGATGGAAAACGTTAGGTTATTATCATAACCCTGGTTCTCTGAAATAGAAATATTAACCATCACTAATGGGTTAATCCCCTTTAAGAACCCAAGAACTGAAAAGCATTATGCCAACAAACTCTCGCGAGAGTGCATGACGCAATGTGAGTTGCCCCGACAAAAGCACATTGCAGCCATTTGCAAATTCTTTTTTTACTTTTGAGTCTCGCGGCTCCGCAGCGACCGCGAAGACTGATGGTTAATATTTCTATTTCAGAGAACCAGGGTTATGATAATAACCTAACGTTCTCTTTCAAGTACGAAATATTAACCATCACTAATGGGTAAGTATACCCAATCTGTCGTGAGGACAGGTGCAAGACTCTTATGAGCTAACCGCGCTAGCAGTCCAAGGTGACAAGTTACTCACCGATCAATCTGTAGTTGAGGGGACGACCACCGAGGCAGCCCCCAACACTCTTGATCCAAAACCAGGACACAGCGGATCCACAATGTTCATCCTGTAGAACCTCGTGAACGTGTGGGGGGTCGCCCACACCGCTGCATTGCATATGTCCATGACAGATGCACCCTGGAACATTGCCCAAGAAGTGGCCTGCCCTCTAGTGGAATGGCCACTGATCTTCTCAGGCGGGGGCAACTTTGCAAGTTGATACGCAATCTTCACGGTCTCCGTTAGCCACCTAGACAGGCGCTGTTTAGACAGAGCCTGACCTTGGGACTGAGAACCGTAGCAAACAAAGAGTTGCTCCGACTGGCGCCAACTTCTTGTCCTCTCCACATAATACGCCAGCGCTCTGACAGGGCATAGCGTGTGGAGCATTCTGTCTCTGTCGGACTGAAAAGGAGAAGGGTGAAAAGCCTCCAACTCCACCGACTGATTGACATGGAAAGCCGAAATAGTCTTCGGCAAAAACGCAGGGTTGGTCCGGAGTATCACCCGTGAACGGCCTTTCACAAAATATAAACAGGCTTTTGCGACGGAAAGTGCCTGCAGCTCACTTACTCGCTTAGCAGAAGTGACTGCCACCAAAAAAGCTGTCTTAAAAGACAAAAGCTTTAGCTCTGCGGAATGCATGGGCTCAAAAGGAGGTTTCGTTAGTGCATTCAGCACGACATTCAACCGCCAGTGAGGAACAACGTCCTTCCTTGGAGGACGGAGTCTCCTAGCCCCCTTCAAAAACTGTCCCGCCAGGAAATGTGCTCCTGGGGAGACTGAGTCTATCTTCACATGGCAAACTGAAATAGCTGCCAGGTAGACCTTTAGGGTAGAAGGGCTCTTCCCATCGTCCAGCAGGTCTTGCAAAAACTGCAAGATCACTGCCATTGGACACATTGTGGGATCCTCTCCCTTCGACAGACACCATGTCTGAAAAACGCCCCACTTGTAGCCATACTGGGAACGAGTGGAGGCAGTCCTAGCGTTCTGTAGGGTGTCAATCACCCTATTAGACAAACCCAGACGGCTCAAATGGAGCCGCTCAGGGGCCAAACCCAGAGCTGTAGGCTCAATGGGTCGTGATGCCACAGAGCACCCTGTGCCTGGCTGAGCAGGTCGCGGCGACTGGGCAACTGCCAAGGCTGTCCGCACAGGAGCTGTATCAGTGAGGCAAACCAGGCTCTCTTGGGCCAGTGAGGTGCTACTAGTAGGACCGTGGCCCTGTCCTGTCTGATCTTCTCCAGACACAGAGGTAGCAAAGCTATCGGCGGAAACGCATACAGTGGGCGCGCTGGCCATTGGTGAGCCAACGCGTCGACCCCTAGACACCCTTCATCTCTCATTATGGAGAACCACAGGGTGCAATGCGTCGACTCCTGGGAGGCAGAAAGGTTGATCTCCGCTCTCCCAAACCGTTAGAAGCCTGTTGACCACCTTGTTGAGACTGGGTGATCTTGTACCACCCTGGTGGTTGATGTAAGCCACCACTGTCGTGTTGTCCATCCGGACAAGCATGTGTCTCCCCCTGATTTCCTCTAGAAAGAACTGAAGAGTGAGAAACACTGCTTGCAGTTCTAGAAGATTTATGTGTCGGCCCAGCCACGGAGGCCGCCAAACCCCTTGTGCACCCCGACCGTTCCACACCCCACCCCAACCATGGTTGGAGTCGTCGGTGGTAACGACTTCTCTTCTTGTGACCGCTCCCAGCCTGACGCCTAGGCGTAGGTGGGCCGGTTGTTTCCACCAAGAGAGAGTTCGGAGACAATATCTGGACACTGTCACCAAACGGCTGCGGTTCAGCATTGGGTGAGGGACCATCCTGTTGAACCAGGCCTGAAGGGGCCGCATATGCAGGAGGCCCAGGGGAAGGGATTGAAGCTGCTGCCATCAGGCCCAGAAGTTTCTGGAATGTCACCACTGGTAAAGCTCTGCCTAACTGGAATAGGTCTAGGCAGGCTGATATGCTTGACACCCTGTCGTCTGACAGCACTGCTGCCATGGATCGGGCGTCCGGACTCAAACCCAAGTAGCGCGCTACTTGAGCTGGCGTCATTTGACTTTTCGCATGATTCACCTTCAGACCTAGTCTGGATAGGTGATCGGTGACAAGTTCCGTGTGTTGCAGCGCCTGACCTAGCGACTCCGCACAAATGAGCCAGTCGTCCAGGTAGTTTAGAACTCTGATACCGTTGAGTCTCAGAGTGGCCAGGATAGCGTCCATGCATTTCGTGAAAACGCGTGGAGCTAGGGATAGGCCGAACGGCAGTACACGGAACTCGTAGCCTTTCCCTTGAAAGGCGAACCGAAGATACTTCTGGTGCCCTGGTTTAATGGGAATGTGGAAGTAGGCGTCCTGCAAGTCCACTGTCGTGAACCAGTCACCCGGCCTGATGGACTGCGACAGCTGTCGCAAGGTCAACATCTTGAACCGCCTGCGGCTCAGATACAGGTTGACCTGTCTGAGATCGAGGATCGGTCTGAGGCCGCCGTCCCGTTTGGGCACCAGAAAGTATTGGGAGTAGAACCCCCCGACCATGTCGGAGGGTGGTAAGATGCGAATAGCCTGCTTTTGCAGGAGGGTCTTTAGCTCCTGAGCCAGTGAGTCATTGGCACAGGGGTCCCTGACTAGCGTATGGCCCCAGTACTCCAGATGGGCTTTGGAGAAGGGGCCCTGGGCCTGTGGCAGCAAATTCCTAGGGCTGCTGCTGCGGTCTCTTATCAGACGCATTGCGCTGGAACCGCCTTTGCCTACCGCGTCCCCGGCTTGATCTATCAGTGACCGCTGGAGAGCCCCGTGGACCGCCTTGTGGCTGCCACTGTGGCCGAGGCGGTGGCCTCTGATACCACCGCTTCTTAGGCGGTGGTGCCAGCTTAGGGGCAAGGTCACTAAATGCCTTTGTCGCTTCCCTTGCCGCTTTGGACCGAAGCAACAAATCGTCCACTGCAGGGCCTAACGTATGCCCTGGCGTGATGGGCGCGTCCAGCAGAGCAGCCTTGTTATTCTTTGTCAGCCTGGCTTGAGAGAGCCACAGCTGACGGCACGCAGCCACCAATGCTGCCATACTGCGCCCTGTTGCTTGACTCAGAAGCTGTGCTAGTCGTAGCAACATTTGGGAGATCAGCCGCAGCTCCTCTGTCTGATCGAGGGTCAGTCCCCCCTCAGTAGCGAAGCCCCAAATGTGGCTCTGGTAAGCCAACAAACAGGTATTGTAGTTGCCCAACCGGGCAACAAAGGCATTAGCGGAGTAAGCCTTCTTTAGAAGGACCTCCGTGACCCGACATTGCTTGTTTGGGCAAGCTGAATCTTTGGACAGCAGCGCAAGGTTCGCTGGCGCCAAAGCTGGAATAGTGGACCCGACAGGGGGAAACTGGACCAGACCCCTTTTATCCCCCTCGTGAACCCTATAGGTCGTACCTGACCTAGGGACCGCAGGGGCTGTGGCCGGGTGCTGCCACGATGAGGTCAGTTCCTGCCAAAAATCCGGGTGGATGGGCGGGGCCTCAGAGGGTAGCTCCTTATAAAAAACAGAGCACCTCTCAACTGTCGCACTCGGCCATGGCACCCTAAGTGCGTCATTGGCTCGACGCATCAGGGGTATGAGCTCCCTAGGCAAGGGAATCAGAGGCAGCGAGTCCAACGCTAGATCCTCTGAAAAGAACACCTCACGCTCCTCAGCTCCTTCTGAAGCGAGGACAGAGCAAGCGTCCTCCATTTCCCCCCCCCCCAACTCAACCTCTGCCAGTTCCGGTGGCGGAGGGGGGGAGAGAGAAGCCGCTTGTGAAGGTGGAGCAACAGGCGCTCGCATCACAACAGGTGCTTGCACCACAGCAGGTGCCTGCACTGGCAGAGACCGCACCTACAACAACTGGGTCAGAGTTGACTGCTGTTGCTGGAACATCTCACACATATACCGCCAGCGGTCCGATGATCGGGACCTGTGCCTCCTTTTCTTACCCCTTGGGGAAGGAGAAGCAGGAGAGGAAGAGGATGAGGAGGAAGAGGGACTCCTCCTCCTGTGCTTCCTGGACTCCTTGGAACCCCGTGCCCTGGCACCGTGCTCAGCGGAGCGAGGCCTCTGGCTAAGCTCTCTGGAATGGCTGGAATGGCGCTCCGTGGAGCAGCGCTCTCCAGAACTGTGCTCCCTAAAGTGCCCCCGACTACTACCAGCTGCCTCTGCAGGAGGTAACTGCGCCGGGGTAATGGAGACATCACTGGACTGGTGCATAAGCCTGGACCGTAGTGGTCACTTGCTGAAAACAGCGCACTGCACACAAAAGGCAGGGTCTGCCAGAGCTCACTCTGCGTGTTCCTGACCTAAGCAGCGCACACATCTTTCGTGGCCATCAGCCACTGGCAGCTTGGTGCCACAGTCAATACAACCGTGAAACATAGTAGTGTAGGTACCAACAGGCTTAGTAAACTAGTGTGGGTACCCAATGTAAAGTACACCCAACAGTTAGCTTGGTACCGAACCTGGTACTGAGCATTTGTTCTAGGTACTGAGGGAGTTGGTACCAACAGACTTAGTAAAACTAGTCTGGGTACCAATAAAAGCCTGGTACCGAACGTCAGTTCTGGGTACCGTTGGTATCAACAGACCAGTCTGGGTACCAAATACAAATACCTACCGTCGGTACCGAAGCGTATGCTAATGTGGTAACGTCCGTACCGAAGCGTATGCAAACGCGGTATCGTCCGTACCGAGCGTATGCAAACGCGGTACTGAGACGCGGTACTGTGTCTCAATAGAGAATTAATAAGTCAAAGGCTGCGTCAACTCTGGTACCGAGGTACAAAGAAGAAAAAACGCAAACCTATGCTAATGCACCACAGCAGCAGCCAGCAATCCTACAAAAGCAGGAGATCTCACAAAGAGATGCACGCCAGCTAACCGTACAGTGAAGAAGACTGTGTAACAGTACTATACTTCAAAGGTTGCGTCAGCTCTGGTACCAAGGTACAAGAAGAGAAAACGCTAACCTTGTGCTAATGCACAACAGCAGCCAGCAATCCTACAAAAAAGCAGGAGATCTCACGAAGAGATGCACGCTAGCTAACTGTACAGTTAAGAAGACTGTGTAACAGTGGAATGAGCAGCACGAATACTACACTCAATTACAGGTTATTCTCAAGCCTGAAAATAACCTCTGTACTACAGCCGTAATACAGTGTCCTGTGAACCCACAGAACTGAATCCCGTTTTCTGTAAGAAAAAACAAGGGAAGGTGTATACAGTAATGTAAACAACACCAAATACACAAAATAATAATACAACAACAACAAAACTATCTCACGGGGATAGAACGTTTTTTTGTTTTGTTTTTTTTTCTGGAACAGAGCCCTGTCCAGATAAGAGTTATCTGCCGTAATAGTGAACTAGACCCGGGGGAGGGCGAACGCAAGTCGCAGGCTCCCGCTGGCGCACTGCCAGGTCGGGCTGACTAGATCAAAAACTCGGCAATAATATAATATTTTAAACAACGGTAGCGACCGTGAGTAAAAACACTGTTAGAGACAGAATACTGCAAAAACAGGTTAAACAAGGCAATACTACTAAGTAATAAGAAATACTTAGCTCAGATGCTTTCACTCTTAGTGAAAACGGAAAAAGAGAATTTGCAAATGGCTGCAATGTGCTTTTGTCTGGGCAACTCACATTGCGTCATGCACTCTCGCGAGAGTTTGTTGGCATAATGCTTTTCAGTTCTTGGGTTCTTAAAGGGGATTAACCCATTAGTGATGGTTAATATTTCGTACTTGAAAGAGAACCTCTTCCCACAACGGCTGACTATACAGCGAGGTCAAGCACAGGGTTCTCAAGTGTGCTCACAATATTTCTGTCACCTTAGTTGACCCCTACAATAGCCCTACTTTTAAGTAGAACTTCCTTGGTCGTTTCTCCTAAAGAGTTCAATTGTCCGCATGTCTTCAGTGACTGCTTTCCTGTCATTACCATATAATCGAGTTAACAAGCACATAGGCTCTACAGGGGTATACACTGTTTTCTGAGCAAATACAGCCCAAGTACACGTGTCCACAGCACAGTTCAAATGAAAGATGCTGGGTCTGATTCCACATCTCTGAATTACTATACACCAGCATGACAAATTGTGATAGCAACATTGATAAAGATCACAGTAAAGCTAATTAGAGTTTGACAGATTTTCAGGTTTTTCTTTTCTAAAGTAATCCTGCATACAAGCATATCTTGTGTATAAGCGCAGCTATGATACAGTGCCTATTTGTACAATTGCACAGTAACGAACCAGCTGATTTCCCCTAATGAAGGACTTGCTTTGACCCCAAACCTGAGCTGAAATGATGACCTAATGAGGTACTTTAGAAGCATCAGAGAAAACACAGAAAAACTAAATAGCCCACTGTTTTACCTGTCCTATATTAGATGAGTAAAGTAGAGGAAATATATCCATGTAAATGAGGGTTTGGTTCTATGGCGACAGAATTTAGATCTGCCATAGTTTACATTGTTAAAATATACTCCTGTGCCTTTATGGTCAGAGTTGGACTTTGAAGCCCATCTCAAGTGCGGTTATCAATAGCTATGGTGTGTGTGTCTGCTGTTGAGAATTCCTGTGGGGTGCTGGTAGCCGTTTCTTATGTAAATAACAGAGAGAACCAATGTTTTATCCAGCCTGGATTAAAGTAACAGCATTAATCTAAAATAAAGAATGGCACCTTTTGTGTTTAACGCTGGGCTCTTCATGTGATCAAAGTTAAAAGATAGCCTGCTTCTAAATTAATAGAAATAACAAGCTGAATTTTATTGGAAAAAAAAAGAAATTACAATGCAACCAACAATAAATCAGTGATTAAAAAAAATCATTTCCTTGGTTTGCTCGCTGGGATGATGGGACATATATTATTGCTGTTATTTAATATATTTTGTACATAAATAAATGAAGTCCTCTTTCAGTTACTCATTTAAAGTACTGCCAGATGTCTGCCATGGGAAATACATCTTACTGTGAACACTGTGCATTCCAATTACCATCTGAATGGAACAGGCTATACTTGAAACGACACCAGTGCCCTTGGCAACAATATGCCAGTATGTGACCCCTTGCAAGCCCTCAGCGGCTGCCATCTTGGATCAAGCAACAGCAAACTCTGATTTTATCCCTTTCCTAAGTAAAAATGGATTTGTTTACAGGAGACGGTAATTCGTCAGAAAATCCAGGTCTGAATCTTGACAGGTTATATACAAAACCAGTTTGGGGTTCTCAAACACAAATGTCACGTTTACATCCGTCACTGGGACTTTGAAATTTGAAGTCAGACTTGTTGAGCAGCAGATCGAGATGAAATGGATTTTGATTTGGACTCCCTCAGCTCCAGTTAGGATTGCGGGCAGCAGAACTCGATCTCTTCACACTGATGACAGAAGATACCTAATGCGCGCACTGGACATGGGAGGCTGGGTTTTAAACCTCATATATCCTGTAAATCCTGATGAAGGTGCACGGTACCCAAACGTTCATCATTTGACTTGTGCACTTTTTAATCTTGATGTTGCGCAAATAAAAGTTACAAATCTCTCACTGCAACAAAAAAATAATAATAATAATTTAACATGAAGACTGTGAAAATATTACACAGTCTGGCAAATATTGAAGCTTGGTGAATCCGTTCTTAAATGGTAATAATACAAAAAAAGATACATACAGGTGATCTTTTGTGTGATGTTTGGTTCCAGATTGGATTGTAGACTGCAGATCAACGGCAGCTCCTGTTTGATACTGGAATGAGAAGAGATAGCGTTTTACAGACTGGTTTCATGGTGCAAATGGAAATGAGGCAAAAATGCAATACTTGCAGCCAGGACTGGCAGGCAGGCAGGGGGTGTTCAGCTCAGGAATGAGGTGCGCTCTCTCTCTCTCTCTTTCTCTCACACTCAACAAAAAACAACCATTAACCAAAAATAAGCATAACACATAAATCAATTCATCTGACAGGAAAATAAATATGAGCAACACGCTCATGAATAAATTCAAATACGGTATATGAATTCAAATATGAGTGAAAAGCAACACAACATTGAAATGCAGACTCATAATTACTACATTCTCCAGGAAAAGGTAAATAATAAAATTAATACAATAGCTTGAAACTGAATGCAGAATGTTCAGCAGGTCTACTAACCAAACATTCTTAAGTTTAATAAGAAAAAATAAAAATAAACCTTTGTCTGAATAATTTAAACAGAATTGAATCTGTCAGTAGAAATAAGTTATGTCTGCATACAACTCTATTCCACGCAAATAAAACTGAAGCATTTCTTTAAATTATACATTAAAATAAATATTCGCTTCTCACAGGAATGTGCTGAATATTTCAAAACACAATCTTCAGAATATTGAATGGGGTGTATCTGTTTCAATTATCAATAGATACATGAATGGTTCTTAAATAGCCTTTAGGAATAAAGCATTTAAGAGAACAAAGGTCAATGCAATCTTGTAAATTACAAATGACCCATGGAATAAATATTGTTTGTTGGCTGAAGTGGGAAAGGAAACTGTATTAAAATATAAAAAGACTGGAAAACTTGCATTTAAATTAAATTAAGATTGTGGAGGACTGACCTAGGTCTCATGCTTAGAAGGGCAGTCTCGTTTGATTGTTGCCTAGAAAGACAGGTCTGAAAGACAGATCTAAGGCTGAAATGGCCTTCGATCTTAATAATACAATACAATACTACACTATACTATACTATACTATACTATACTATCTCCCAGAACATCAGGTAGATCATTATCTGAATTCTGTTTGACTAGGTCACATTTGTCGTGACTAACTATAGATGTGTAACTTTTTTTTACAATGCAAACAGAGCTTTCATTTAACATGGCATCATTTTTTTTAAAACGCCATTGCCATAATATGTGATAAAACATTTTAAGACCTCTATAGTGAAGATCACAATAGATTTATGGATTCATTTTGTTAGCTACAGCCGTTGATAGACATTGCAAATGAACCAGTGCTTTGAAGGTAACTGGATTTGTTTGCTATTTCCAATCCGCCACCGAGACTCCGAATTAAACAGTTATAGATGCTGGCATTGTATCTAGATTGCAGAAGCCAGCTGCCATATTATACTGTATGATTTAATTAGAAGAATACTAACCACCCCATGGACATACGCATGCTGTACAGAAACTAATGACATCTTCTCCAGTGTTTACTTGACATGCTTTTAGAATTGTGTAGGGAATCGGAACTGATAATTATGCGTCATGTTATTGAAGTAATTTCAGTAATGCCAAACATTATTTAAAAATGTGTTAAGAAATCTGGAAGAGATTATTTAATCAAACTTTTCCTGACCTGAACAAGCATACAAAGAGCCTTCTCTTGCAATTTGCTAAATATTGTCTTATACAGTACTGAATGTGGAGTCCTGTGGCAGGGCAATAAATGTAAATTGTGTGTGTGTGTGTATATATATATATATATATATTTATACCAGAGCTAAAAGATTGTTTTTCAATTTCTTTCATAGTATACTCATCAGAGTAAATGGTAAAAAGGTGCATCTCAGGCATTTTATACATCCCGCACCTGACAACAATAGTTAATCATTAGTAATTAGACACATGGTCTTAGTGAGTTTACTCAAATATTCAATGAGCAGCAATTAAAATATGTAATATAATAGAACTAGATCCTTAATATTTTACATTGTATTTGAAGAAGTTCTACAATGAGGTCACATATACATTCAGTATATTAGATTTCCAGTTCATTTACAAATATCTCATTTAATATAAATCTGGTTACAATCAATAGAACACACTTGATAAACAATCATCGAAATACAACAGAGTAGTATCGTCAGTTAATCACATATAACATTCATATATTACTATAGCTTAGACCCTTGGTTTTATAGATATCGACGATCTCGTCTTTTTTAATTCCGTCTTTAAATTCATCTGGTTCACTCATTTAAAATGTAACATTATATATAGTTTTCACAGATTACATAAACGATTTACATGATCAAGATTTAACAACATTAACCACATCTGTATTGTACTGTATATGACCATTATCTATTGAAAAGAACAAGGCAATGTTGCGATGTTAAACACATTTGGTAAAGTATCCACCCATTACAGGTATTAAAATGGACCAATTAACAATTTTAAATAAGAGGACACAGATTAGCATCCTCATGGAGTCCCAATGGTTCCAATGCCTGTAGAGTAAATATCCAGTGTGCCTCATTTCACAAGAGAATGTTGATCAGATTGCCCCACGTGCTGCTATATTGATCTGCTCCACCCCCATGAATCTTAGTGAGTGTGGAGAACATCCATGTCCAGCTTTAATGTAGTGTTTGGCCATAGCATAATCCTGGTTATGGGTTCTTATAGCAGCTTTGTGTTCTGTAATCTGTATTTTTAATGTTCTTTTTGTTTGTCCAATATACTCAAGTCCACAAGGACATGTCAGCATGTACATTATACCAGTGGTGTTGAGGTTGACAAAACCTTGGGTGGGATATAAATTTTGTATTGATAGTGTTTGAACAATGTACGCAGTGACCACATTTATAATTACCATTAAGAGGATTTTTTGATAGCCAAGTTTGTGAAAGTTCTATTTTAGGGCTAAATGAGTGTACTAGTAAATCCTTTATATTCCTTGCACATTTAAATGTTACCCAGGGAGGTTTTTCTTGCACTATTTTCTTGAGGGAATGATCACTATTCAAAATATGCCAATGTTTAAAGATTATCCGTTTGATATCATTCGATATATAATTAAATTCAGTTGAAAAACAAATTGTATTAGTATTATTTAGATTGGGCGATTTCTTTTTGAGAAGTGAGTCCCTGTCAGTCAAATGAAATTCCTGTATTGTTTTTTTCAAGATGCGATCTTCATATCCTCGCATCTTAAATGTCGAATACATTTCCTCCGATTTAGTAATATATTGATCTTCTGTACTACAATTTCATTTTATACGTAAAAATTGGCCCCTAAGTATATTCCTTATCAAAGGACGTGGGTATTGACTGCTTGCTAGTAATCGAGAATTACGATCTGTCGGTTTACTGAAAAGTGTGGTATGTAATGTATTCATACTCTTATATATCAATAAATAAAAAAAAAGAAATATTGTAAGAAATATTGACCTTCGAAAACAAAATAATTTGAGTTTTATAATTCCCAATAAAATCAATATATTGACATAAAGGTTCAATTACAGAGCCAATTCCTGATACAACTGGTCTTCCCGGAGGGTTGACCGGATGTTTGTGAATCTTAGGAAGACAATGAAAGGCAAATTGGATAATCTAGCTTTAAAAAGTCATATTCCGATTGATTAATCCATCCATTTTTTAAACTGCGATCCAAACTAATGTCCACTTTCTCTTTGAATATGGAGGTTGGCTCACTTTTCAGAGAGGTATAAAATGGAGTATCTTTTAATTGGGACAGTACTTCCACTCTGTTTTTTTTCTGTATTCATTATAATGATGGCACCTCCTTTATCTGCCTGTTTAATAGTAATGTCCTTATTTAATAGTAATGTCCTTATTTAAGTTAAGTTGTTTCAGAGCAGATCGTTCTTCATTTGTTAAATTATAATAAGGTGGGCGAGGTTTCTTCTTAATTAGACCATCAATGTCATGATTCAACAGATTTGCAAATGTAATGATACTGGAGTTCAAATTTGTATTAGGAAGAAAATGTGACTTCTTTTTAAACGCTGTTGGTTCTGGGTTTGCATTTGACATACAATATACGTTTAGAAAAATTGTTTTTTAAATGTAATTGACATATAAGTTTAAAACATTTTGATACCCAATATGTTCACATTACTGGTTGGGACAAATGAAAGTCCACGATTTAAAAGTTGATTTTGTGGAGGGGTAAGGGATGTATCAGATAGATTAATTACCGTGAGATTTTCCTTAGATTGCACTGAGATCTCCTTGGTTCTATTTCCTCGTCTCTTCTCCCTCTGCCCCCCCTCTCTTTTTTGTCTGTTGTGTCCATATCCATAGTTTAGTTGTAGAGGTTCTAAAAAATGAGCCAATCCACTTTTCACATCACTCTGGTTCGTAGCTTCACAGTCACTGGCTGATGAAAGTGATCTGTCCTCTCCTGCATACCTGTTCCACCTGGGACGCATTTTATATTTTCTCTGCTGTCCATTTCATTTGTAAACAGTACCATCTTATAGTCTGTAACGTCTCTGAAAAATTTCTTTCATTTATATTCTTTTGAAAACAATCAATTGTATCTTTAAGTTTTTTCTCCATCTCACAGTATGTTGTTCCTTTCTTTCTTTCAGAAATGGTTCCAGTTTCGTTATGTCCTTCACAAGCTGTCCCCTTTCTGATTTTGTTTGGTCTATTGTCAATAACATAAGGTCCACTGCACACCTGTTTAGAATTCTTTCCCATTTTTGCAGAAAGTCAGCATTTTTTATCCCAAAGGCAGGAGCCTTATATATCCGTAGTCCTCTGGGAATCCTTTTTCCTCTCCAATATTCAGAAAGGGTTATTGCATGCCAGTTCAATCTTATTTCTTTTTTCATCAAGTTTTCCAGATTATTAATGTGATTTTGAATTATAGTCTCTGTCTCTGATTTTTGTAGTAAACTCTCAAAGTCAGTGTGTGGTAAGATAATGTTGTTAGCTTGTTCATCTGTGTATGTTCATCTTCCGTAAGCTTGGTTATTTCTTCAAATGAATTCATTTTGCAAAGATCTTGGATTATATATTTCTATTCACAGTCTTTCATGCAGCTTTGGTATTTGACCTATCCTGTAATCAGTCATTCAATAATTATTATAATATATATATATATACCAGATCTAAAATATTGTTTTCCAATTTCTTTCAAAGTAGGGGTGCCTTGTCCAAGGAAAATATATCAAATAAATACCTTCCAACATTAAAATACAGATTACAGAACACAAAGCTGCTATATGTGGCAGCAGTGTGGAGTAGTGGTTAGGGCTCTGGACTCTTGACCGGAGGGTTGTGGGTTCAATCCCCAGTGGGGGACACTGCTGTTGTACCCTTGAGCAAGGTACTTTACCTAGATTGCTCCAGTAAAAACCCAACTGTATAAATGGGTAATTGTATGTAAAATAATGTGATATCTGTATAATGTGAAATAATGTATAATGTGATATCTTGTAACAATTGTAAGTCGCCCTGGATAAGGGCGTCTGCTAAGAAATAAATAATAATAATAATAATATAAGAACCAGTAACCAGGATTATGCTCTGGCCAAACACTACATTAAAGCTGGACATGGATGTTCTCCACACTCATTAAGATTCATGGGGGTGGAGCAGATCAATATAGCAGCATGTGGGGCAATCTGGTCAACATTCTCTTGTGAAGAGAGGCACACTGGATATTTACTCTACAGGCATTGGAACCATTGGGACTCCATGAGGATGCTAATCTGTGTCCTCTTATTTAAAATTGTTAATTGGTCCATTTTAATACCTGTAATGGGTGGATACTTTACCAAATGTGTTTAACATCGCAACATTGCCTTGTTCTTTTCAATAGATAATGGTCATATACAGTACAATACAGATGTGGTTAATGTTGTTAAATCTTGATCATGTAAATCGTTTATGTAATCTGTGAAAACTATATATAATGTTACATTTTAAATGAGTGAACCAGATGAATTTAAAGACGGAATTAAAAAAGACGAGATCGTCGATATCTATAAAACCAAGGGTCTAAGCTATAGTAATATATGAATGTTATATGTGATTAACTGATGATACTACTCTGTTGTATTTTGATGATTGTTTATCAAGTGTGTTCTATTGATTGTAACCAGATTTATATTAAATGAGATATTTGTAAATGAACTGGAAATCTAATATACTGAATGTATATGTGACCTCATTGTAGAACTTCTTCAAATACGATGTAAAATATTAAGGATCTAGTTCTATTATATTACATATTTTAATTGCTGCTCATTGAATATTTGAGTAAACTCACTAAGACCATGTGTCTCATTACTAATGATTAACTATTGTTGTCAGGTGCGGGATGTATAAAATGCCTGAGATGCACCTTTTTACCATTTACTCTGATGAATAAAGTTGGTTTTATTAACATCTGCTACGGATCTGGAGTTTGTTGGTGGGAATTGCTGTCTTTTTCTTCCCATGGTTTCACCACTGGAAGGTATTTATTTGAGATATATATGAATCAGTCATTGGAAATCCTGGCCTGTGATTGGTTAAAACCTCATCATAGGAGGAAACATTGATTGAACTATTGCCCTCACATCGGATTTCTTGGAATCCTCCTGAAATTTATGATTTTAATGTAGTTTTCTAAGTTTCACTGCATAAGCGTTTCTATAGAAATGTGTGAAGTTGTAAGACATACATTTTGTGATAATTTCAGCAGTTGTAAGTAGTTTCTTTTAAATCAGTTGTGGTAAGCAATATAATGTATTTGGTATGCAGTATGTCACAATTAAAAAGATCATTAACTTGACATAACATATAAATAACTGATGGATATTTAGCCACATGAGTGGTATAATAGGTAATATTTCATTATTTTGTTACATCTTCTAGATCAAAACAGTTTTTTTTTTTTCTTGAAACAGTACATTGTTGTCAGCATGGATTGCAATCATCATCTGAGAGCATTTGCAAACAACAGCAATGTCAACATAGACTGAAGCTCAGGGAATTACTATCTTGAGATACATATTGACTTTAGATGAGTTGTATTTAGATAGCAGATCATTATTAAACACAATACACGGAGGAAGGTGTATAGATCCTTGGGGGATTGTATTTGAAGTAGGAATTAAAGTAGATTCAATGCACTCTACCTCAAATTTGTTCTGTACCTTGAAGCAATACACTGTAATATAACCACAGAAATCCAACTGACCAAGTTGAAAATATAAGCAATATTGAAAACTGCCTGCGGATCTTAAAGCTCATATCATGTTTTTTATTTGATGCATGGCTGTATATATTTTTTAAACCTTGTAATGCCCTCAACCCTTATTTTACAGCCTGATATGACTGTTTGTATAAATGGCACTGTTTCTGCTTGATATTTAAAATAAATAGTACTGATCTGATACTCCTAGGTTTTGCATGTATCTAGAGAACTTCTTGCCTAATTGGGATCAAACTTACTAAACCTTCTTTAGCACTGGGTATTGAGTGAATTATAATGCATTTATATGTTTTTTAAATCCAACACAGAATAACCGGGCAAATCGCACTGGAAGAAAAGGTTGCAAATAAATAAAGGTGCCATGTGTGGTAGATGGTGTTGCCCTCTGTTTACGGTAGTGTTCTGGATGCTCAAGATGGACCAAGAGGTTCCTTGATGTACTAGGTAACGGCAGAGATGAATGCAGACCACCAGGACTCCAAAGTAGAAAAAGGGTTATTTCCCAAAACCATTCATTTTACACGCAGAAGGGTGAATCAAACCAACAAAAAGCCAAACCCAACGGTACTGGAACAGAAACTTGAAACAATTTACAGAATAAAGAAAATAATAAACATAAAACTAACTTTTACATAAACCTGCAAAACCTATTGGGCCCTAGACAAAAAACAAAACCCCAGTCTGGTCTATACTGACTACTTTTATACCTTCCCAGTGCTAGCCCCTCCATAGAGCTAAACCATTTTTTCCTAACTCAGATCTTTTACTTGCTAAATATCTTGGTATCCCTGAATAGATAATTGTCAAAATATTTTTAATGAGCAAGACATCTTTCAAGTAGAATTGTCCCTTGAAATGTACTACTGGGGTGGGGAGTTCAGTGGTACCCTAAATGTGATTAATTTCTAACAATGCTGAATGACTGGGTGGAGAATGTGTTTTTGACACATGTGAGATGCTTTGAGTCTTTGTATTAAATGGCTCATCCCAGAAAAAAAAAAACATTCTAAATGTTTGCAATTGGTTTTTATAAATAACTCCCAGAAGCTAGATGTATTGGCTTGGCTTGTACCAATCAGTGCTTTTTCTATGACATGTTTTCAATGTCCACTTCCCTCATGCAACTTTACGAACTTTACGCACAACATTGCGTAAAGTATCTATAAGAAGCGTTCGTTAAGTGTTCTCTAAAAGCTTAAATTAAATTACCATTAAAAACATCCAATTCACCTTTACCATAATGAGTGCGTTTTTCCTATACACAGGAAAATCTGAGACCTACGAATGATGGCAGTATATATTAACAACATGTACTTTAAAACCTTTGTTAAACCAGGCACGTTAAAACCATGAACATATTTTCCCATTGATGAAATGTGTTTGAGGATCAGGTAGTTCAGCTCATTACCGCAGTATTCCACATGGCTGGTATCAATTTTGTACAATTGTAGTCCACCTGGTTTCTTCTGCAGTATTGGTTAATCTCTTCATCAAGCGCAGACTCTACCCCTTTCCAACCAGAAACTTCCAAACAGAATAACTCTTCTCTGTGAAAAACTAATTTCTCTTTGGGGGAGATGTCTTGGGAACCAGTACGATAATCATTAAAAACAGCAAATACTCCAGACCATCCCTCACAAAAGTTTCCCATAGTAAAAGCATAGCAAAGTCTGATAGTGAAAGGCAAGCACTGTAAAGCAGGTACAGTTAAGCATATTATAAAACATGTGGGAAAACTATGGCAAATGCATGTATAACCATGGGGAAAACTGCAAAGATGCTGTACACATTGACTGTGGTAAACTTTTACAATGTGAATTATGATTCAAATATACAATTTAGGCTTTTCTTGGCAAATTGGCAAAATGCACACAGCAGGTCTGATTTCCAAATTACAAAATGGTCTCAAAACTTGTTTTCTCTCAAGCACTAAAAATGAGATTTCTACTGCTTAATTTGATCAAAACAAGTCAATCACTGATTTAATTTAGTAGCACAGATCTAGTGGAGTTGGAAGTTCACATTGGCATCGTGTGTTGTGTATTGCTGAAGAGTTCTCTTGAAATTCCTACATTATTGATGACCGCATACTGTAGGCACGGCCTGGGGATAAGAAGGTGATACTCTGGTTACCTGAACTGACCAACTGTGGTCCCAGAATGCAGAGAGGCGGTGGAATTTAAACTTGCATCTGAGCTTAAAAAAACTCTTTGACCTGAATACTTATAAGCTAGAATTGTTTCCTGTAAGCATATCATTTTCGTACCACGGTACAGACGTTGCCATTGTCTTCATTCATATTTCACTGCTCTGCTTTGGGGCCATTTAGACATTCCAAGGTGTTGCCTACGAATTTGGCAGTTACATACATCGCCGCCACGGCTGTAAAACAAGATGAGTGAAATCAGTACGAAAACTATTGATAACCATGATGTATATCAACAGTATGTACAGGATAGTCTAGAATAAGACAAGTTTCATGGATGAACGGACAGACAGACGCCCCCCTATATCTCCAGAAATTGATAATCTCCATATCTTAAACTAAATAATGTTAATACCAAGTTTCTTGACAATGAGATAAGCGATGATTGACATGCACAAATGTGACATAGAGCTGCACAAATGTACTAACAGACAGACACCCCCATATGTCTCCAGATTTCATCCCCAGCAGAGGATCGTAACTGAGTCAGGATACTGCACTTTTGTCAGTTGGCCCCTGGTTTTCTTTCCACTTATGACTAAGGCTGGGATTAAGTCACGATGGTCATGAGCGTCACAGATTCTGTAAATTTTTTGTTGTCCATGATTTTAATAGAGAGCATTGAACTCAATTTCCACCTTTACAACAAAAAAAAAAAAAAAATTCCCAGTTGCGTGAATGATGTTGAACTAGACTGGTGCCTTAATTTACAATGTAGCCATTGACACCTTAGCTCAATACTTTGCCACAAGCGTATTTTAAAAATGAGCTAAAGCATGATCTGTGCAATACCCCACAAATGTATTTCATGAAGGTGGAGGTTTATTGCTTTGTTCAGCATGCAATGTACCAGTAGATTACACTCGTAAAGCAAGTAGTGATAAGCAAGCAAGCAGTGATAAGCAAACAAACAAAAAAGTAAATAATAATAATAATAACTGCAAACCACAGCAGCAGCACAATGAATTGAATTTGAAACATTATTTTTGAAACCTGCATTTTTGTTTGCTGTCAAACAGGGCAGCAGTGTGGAGTAGTGGTTAGGGCTCTGGACTCTTGACCGGAGGGTCGTGGGTTCAATCCCCGGTGGGGACACTGCTGCTGTACCCTTGAGCAAGGTACTTTACCTAGATTGCGCCAGTAAAAACCCAACTGTATAAATGGGTAATTGTATGTAAAAATAATGTGATATCTTGTAACCATTGTAAGTCGCCCTGGATAAGGGCGTCTGCTAAGAAATAAATAATAATAATAATAATAATACATAAAACAGCATTTTTGTTTGCAGTTGTGTACGCTATGAATCTTACAGATTTACAGGATTAAACACTTGAATTAAGTGATCAGTTTGTCACTTCAGTTCACATGGATGTTGTGAAAACCATAATAAAATATTTAGATTACTTTTCCTTTTTTCTACTTTTATAGACAGACTAATATTATTATTTGTTTATAGGTATAGTGTTTTTAAAAATAATTCTCATCCCTGTGACTTCTTACACCATTTCCCCCTTGCTCAGTGATTTTGAACAAATTTACCCAGACTGCTCTGTGATTTGGTAGAAATCTCTGTGACAAAATCCCAGCCTTACTAATGACCCCCTACAGTTGCCTTTAGTATATAATCATATATTTGGAAATTACTCCTTTCCACTCTTTAAAAACAGTATTAGAAAGGCAGTGCAATTAGTGGCGGCCACTATGACATGATTCAGTATCCATATTGATAAAATAGCAGAACATGCTTTTGCGTTAACTTTTTTTCTGATAAGTATAACCAGTACTTTCCAATCAATGGACCTTGTGTTCTTTAAAAATAGATTATTCTTGCAGTTACTCTTACATCTTTCTTGACTTTCAACTTCTCTCATCATTTCCTAAAACATAATTTACTCTGTCATCTAAGTCTACTGAATTCCCATGGAAATATATTTGAATGATTACAGCTCATTACTGCATAATAATGCCAACAGTATTTCTGAGGTTTATGAGACATCTGACATATTTTAACATTTAGCAAAAATAAAGGAATTATGTACAAGTGGCCGCACTGTTGTGCCAGTGTTATCGACTGAACAATTAGATTTTTCAGATCAGTGACAGTGTTAATAAACTATACTGAGAACAGAAAAGTGGTCTGTGTCTTATCTGTGCCCCGTAAGTCAAGCACTATCATATATTATACTTATTTAAGATGTTAAATCTGGTGACCACATCCCTTTGACTGGCTGCACCACACATCAATCTGAATGTGTTCCTCTTGGATTAAAATAACTGTATTTAACAACAAAAAATGGTTGTGTACGTCCATGGTTGTATAGTCCACAGCAGCAGCGTGGAGAAGTGCTTCGTGGAAAAGTGCAGAGCAGTTTAGAAGCAGTTTGAAAGCAGGTTGACAGCTGCAGAAACTAAACTTAAACTTACAAAAAAAAAATACAAAATAAATAACATGGTCTTCAAGCCAGTAACATCTGCATGATATGGGAAATCCGAGAAAACCCAGCAGAGCTAAACCAAGTGTGTGTAAAGTGCTGCATGATCCAGGACTTACTTCAAAGAGTAAGTATGTTAGAAATGGAGCTGCACGAAATGACAGAGCAACAGGAGTTTGAGGAGCTGGCACACCCGAAATTCTTGGAAGTTTCCAAGATTCTTGGAATTCTAGGTCCGACATTACAATTGTTCCTTTCCGGTCCGATGTCGGACGACATCATCAAAAAGATGTCAAGTACAGGTCTCTAGTCGTTTTTTCTCTGGAAAAAGCTGAGAAAACCTTTCAATGGCTGAGTGAGACCAGTAGAAGCTGAGAGAATCTGAAAAAAAAGTGGGCGGATCTGAGCAATACACATGTTCGCTTCACCACAGGCATAACACGAACATAAACAAACAAGATAGCTGCTTCCGTATCCAGCGCTCAAAGAATATCACAGACATTTGCCAAGCTTTTTGAGATGTTATGGTAATAAAATAATGATGCAGTACTGAGTGTCCTGTTGATATGCAGTGTCTTTTAGACCTGTTTTACTATGTATAAAATTACTTTTAAACAGCGTGTGTAAAATAAACAGAGGGTATGAAAATAAACTGGACCTGATGCACCTTAACAGGTGCTGAATAAATGGACCACAAAGGGTTAAAAGACATATCATATGCAGACATGTATTGACAATGTCAACCCAGGGGACTTTTTCGACCTGAAAAAAGAAACAGGGACCAGAGATCTTAAATGGAGATTAGATAAATGGGGCATTCAGAACAGTTTTTTACACAGAGAATTATGGGAGTCTGGAACCAACTCCCCAGTAATGTTGTTGAAGATGACACCCTGGGATCCTTCAAGATCTACTTATGTTCTTATTAGCTAAATAGGTCTCAAATGTTTTGAAGGAAACATATGTTACTACACAGATGACTTTTCCTTTTTAAACATGGTATCTACTACTACTTATCTGCTCTCAGTTTCTATCGATGTGTAGCACCTCTGCACCACAGATAGACAATTCAATCAGACATCAAAAATCAAATGTTCAATACATTAGTTTATTACTTAATAGATTAAGAACAATTTAAAAAGAGAATGATAAAATTACAACACGAATCATCAGAGTGCTATTATGGGGTCTTTATTAGGATTCCAGGTCACTTAAACACAAGGGCTGTTACAAACAGTTATCATAATTCTTTTACAAACAAAAGCATGAAGGAAAAGCAGTACTGAAAAATGTGAACACATCAATACAGTGTATACAAAGCATAAGCTTTCCAACATATTTAAACATAATAAACAATATTTTTTTTAAATCACTCAACATACTCAGCATGCAATTGTAGTACTTACAAAAATACAGGAAGCTTATACCATTTAACACTTTCCTCCTGCCTATATTCTCCTATAAATTAACAACTGTCACTCAATACAACGTAAAATACAAGCAATGGATATATCAGACGACCGTAATACAAAACAAAACGAAACTAGACTCACTTACCATTGGCGAAGTTCAGCACAATGTCAGTTTCCCCAGCAGAGCAACCCTATCTAAAAGCAGCCAGTCTGAAAAGGGAAGTCATTTTGCTGCCCCAAACCGGCTTTTATTCCCTGCTGAGGTTCAGGGTCAAACTTGGAATGCTAATAACCAAATGTGGCACAGCTACACAAACAGTGTCCCCCTTACACATGTCTTACTCTCAGGCTATCAGTTTGCACTTCCTGGGGCATTTCAACTTAGCAGAGTCTTCTGGGTCAAAGCTATTTCTTTCCAAGCTATAAGACTTATAGAATGAAAGTACACAACCTGTCATTATTTTGTTAGCTACAATCAATTTAAGACATTTCACACGAGAGAGACAACCAATATTAATTCCTATGATGCCTGACTTATGACAAATATAAGTTTAAATATAATATGTATTTATAATATTCATCTTGGAATCAAGTTAATGGTTAAGTTAAAGCATGGGAACTGCATTTGCATTAATTGCTTACAAGCAAAAATAACTGAGCTATCACACACTATCTGAGATGTTCAAAGCACAGTTCTTGTGTATCTGCTCAAGCATTCAGAATTTATTTTTGCTTGTTCCACTAGTGAGGAATTTGAAAAACAAATCGAGACCTTCCTTTACTACAATTTCAGGTCTATTTTGGCCCCCACCCCTTATAAAATTTGACCATGACTTCCATAGCAGATTTTCAGGATCCCATACTTGGCTTTCCCTTGGTTTTAGTAATTTTGTGCTTTACCATGTTTTGAAAAAGCGTAACTACCCGTACCAATGCATGCTTTTGAAAGTTTACTCCACCCAATTATTTTAGCCTTGTTTTTCTCCAATTTATCCAGTTATGTTCCTTCACTGCAGCAATCCCCACAACAGCTTAGGAGACAGTCAGTGGATGTCGTCCGATCCCCAAGCCAATCGTATCTTTATACCCCGGAGCTCCACAGAGCATGTAAGCTACCGGGCCCCTGCTTTGAGCTCACTGGGTGCCTGGCCAGTAGGGTCCTTTGTTGCATGGTGAGGAGAAACAGCCCCTGCTGATTATGCCTCCCTAACCCTCGGGAGTGGCAGAGCCAATGCTTCCTGTAGAATCCCCTGTGAAACTGGTAACTATGCACAGTCCAGAACCTGTGCTACCCTGACCGTATGACTCACCTTAAACACCACATGGTTGTGCCTTTACCAGGGGAGACCCCCAGGGACCCTACCAATACAATAAAACTGTGCAAGTATGATACAAAGATATGGTTGGATTTCATGTATAAATATATGTTATTGTCTCCTTAACTTTTTATTACAGAATAACAAGACTTGGATAATGCATTTGATTTCAGAAATACCGGTAAAATGAAAATAATACCAAATTCACTGCAATAGGTTTAATTTCAGTGGCCTTAGTTTAAATATGTTCAATAAGAGAAGATACTCTAGTCAAACTTCTGCACTGGCAAGTCTATAGAATCTGTCTACTTGCAGCACCATGGACAGCGCCACAGCTCCATTTTTAATTGACAGCACAGGAAAGAAATATTATTTCTATTACCATAGTTCAGATAAGCGCAGCAGGAATGGCTCGGTGGTTTGTCTCTGTCAAGCCGAGAGGGGGGTTAATAGATCTGATATGCAGAATGTTTTGATTAAGCTGACAGAGCTTAGTGGCACACAGAAAGAGCCAAAATTTCCAGACTGCTCACCTTAGACCTCAGACAACGTGGCCTAGTGGTTAGAACCCAGGACTTGGGTCAGGAGATAGAGGGGTTAGTGACCGCTAATGAGGGGCATTGGCAACTAGACAAGGTCCTTTAACAGTAAGCAGATGACAAAATTACAAAACTCATATAGTGCTGTATTTTTGTATTTATTTTCCCTGGTTAAATAAGCATGTTAATTTCAAAGTGTGCACCAGATGTTTTTTATTTGCAATAATTTGCAATTCTTTGCTTTTGACCAGCAGCTGACAAATGTGGCCAGGGCAGAGATTTCTCAGAAAATCACAACAAATGAAATGGGTGTCAATCATACCTGAAGCTCTCCTATTGACTTTGAATATGGCAATGCATCAGTTCAGCTGATCAGAAACAACTCGGAAACTAAAACTGTTGTACAATTAACAGGTTTCATGGTGGTCCAATGAAGAACCTCAGTTAAATTCCTATTCTAAGAGTGATTTATTCCAGTAATTTTAGTCCCTGAATAATAATCATTGAAAAGGAGCAAACCTATCTCAGGGCCACAAACCCTGTGCTGTTCCAATAATTTCCTTCCCCTCCCTCTGCAAACAGGTTAATTCAGGTGTCAGTGTGGAGAATGGGTAGTAAAGCTTTCTCAGGGCAGGTTGAGTGAGCGCACAGCACAGCTCAAAACAGGAGTCAAGGCTCAGAAACCTATTTTGAAAAGCAAATTATAACACTTTTACCTTATGGAGTTATAGAAAACCATTCTGTTTTTTTTTGGACATATATGATGTATGCTACTGATTCTTTATTTGTTTAAGCTAATTCCGAATATAAACACATGTTAAATATGTCTATGGCAGGACACTAGAACACTAGAACTAGAATACCTTTCTTAGATGTAACATTGTGGTGTTTGTCTCTTAAGTGACCCTTTCTGCGTATAGCTTCTTTTTCAGTTAAAGGCTTTCTTCACATGCTTAATTTATGAACTCCCCAAGTCACTTAATACCCTATAAATAATCTTTGAGGACATACGCCATAAAAAACTGACAGTTGTTTTTGTCTGATACACTCCTCTTCATATAAGAAAATAAATCAATTTGGCTTCATGTAAGTGCTTATTATAATTATCCAGACATTTATATGCCTGTTTGCATGCCTTACACAAGGCAACATTCCAGTTTGAAGCATCTATGAATTACAAAAGTCGCCCCAAATAAGAAGTCAGAAAATCAAGTAGAAATGATTGTTTTATTCCCTGTTGTAACAACTAAATGAACTATAGAGGCTGGTTTTAAACCCTTACCCGGGTGAAATATGAAAATAGAACACCCTGTGTGCAGGGTGATTCATCCAGTCAGGGGAGCGCAGGTTCCTGGCTGTGCCATGATGCCGCTGTTCGATGGAGATTTCACAGGGAGCATTGGCGCTGGTGCTTCCTTGGGTTAGGGAGGCCAAACCAACAGGCCACGTTACAGCGGACCTTACTGGCCAGGTGTCTGGGGAGCTTGTGGACACCTGCAGGGCTAGTCTTTGTCCTCTAGGGGCCAGTGGCTCACCGATGTCCACTGTAGTGCTCCTGGGAGTAGAGGGGCATGGCTTAGGGACCAGAAGATGCCCACGACCTTCAGTTCTCCTGAGCTGTTGTGGGAAGCATGGTTTTGGGAACAATAAATAAATAAATAAATAAATAAATAATCTTAACACTAAAAAATTGACAAAACTAAATGGCTGTGGATAAAAAAGTAAGAAAGAAAAAGAAAAACGTAATAATTCAAATACAACCTTCCTTTACAGCAACATTACTTACCTTTATATTTATTACAGGACTAGCCCCGCAAGACACCAATATATTAAGTGGTAAGTTCCTTTCTTATATCAGTGAGGTATCCTGGGTCATTACCTTGTGATTTATCCTCTTGCTGCTTTTCTTCACAATAAAGCCTACTTTACTCTGTAAGAACAACTCAATAAAGCTAAAAGCTTGCTTAAAAATAGATGTTGAAAAAAGCATGTCTTTAGGTGACAATATTATATTGCTTGGGGACTATAAAGCATCACTGGACTTAAAAAAATGATTGTATCCATCTAAATAATAACTCAATAATTAGAACTTCATGTATATATTTATGTATTTACTACCCCCTTTCAATTACCTGTTCAGCACCTTTATTAGTTAAATATGTCTCAAATGTGCAGTTTTCGAAGAATATTATTTATTTTAATCTAGCCTGTGTTACATATATCTATGGTAGGCAACTAGAACAGAAGATCAGCTCCTGGACTCTTGTTTGAAACATCCCTGATATTTGTAAGATGTTTTGAATCCTTTTGAGTTGTTTTTATTTGCAATTAATCACATGTTGTGTTTTTATGTTTTAAAAGAAATAAAGATAAGTCTGTGTCGAAGTTCTTTGACTATGAGTGCAGGAGCAGCTCTTCTGTTTTGGTTGCCTGTCGTAGATATATGTAACACAGACTAGATCAGCCAAAGTTATATAAGTAAGAGACAGCTATGGAAATGACATTTGCAGCTACTCATTTTAGATCGGGTGAAATTTAAAAATGACTAGATGTTTAAATGAATTGGTCCTAGAAGATTATAAGGAATGGGACCTGTTGCATATTTATCTGATAAAACATTCCCCAAAATGACTTTCTTTCTCTCCAGTGATCTGATCTAAGCTGAATGTATGCATGTAGATGAGGCCTTAATGTTTGTTTGTTGTGCAATTATTTATTTTTTGCAATTTGAGAAATATAGTCAAACAGACCAATTATTTTCGTATCTGATGCTGAGAGACTAATGCATGCCTTTGTTTCATCTAGAATTGATTATTGTAATGCACTTTATTCTGGTGTCCCAAAACATGTGGTCTTTCAAACCGCACTCTCAGATCACAGGATGCGGGGATGCTGGTTATTCCTAGGGTCAACAAAAGCAACACGGGAGGTAGGGCTTTTACTTGTAGAGCTCCTAAATTATGAAATGCTCTGCCTTCATTTGTCAGGGAAGCTGGGACCGTTACAATTTTCAATTTCAAGACTAAAAACTGACTTTTATAAAATGTCTTTCTTATCTTAGTGGGTTTTAGTAACTTTAAAATTGCTGCTTTTGTATTATTATGTGTATACTGTTATTTAAATCTGTTATTTAAATGGTCTGATTGTGGCAGTTGTATGTGTAACATGCTATACAAATGTATTGTGGTTTGTTCTTTTTTCTGCTATATACTGTACAGTACTTTGCAATACTTTTGTATAAAAAGCTCTACATAAATGCAATAAATAAAATAAATACATTTACTGGGTAAACAAAGTGATTATAAATACATTCTTCATTGTAGCTTACAATTTAATTTCCAATATATATATATTGTTTTTAAAATATATTTGTATTTTTTTTTTTATATTCTCAATAGTTAACCCTATTCAGTGTAACTGGGTATATCTGTTATCTCCTTTTGTGTGGCAAAAACACATGACAACATATTTTAATAGTAATGTGGACTGTGAATGTAATTTTCAAAAGCACACTATTCATTGAGTTCAGTTCTAATTTGCACATTTGATCCGAGCTGCTATATGCACCTGTTTCTTATTTGGGTACTGCACTAGGTGAAGATATCTGTGTTTGCAGACATGCTTTTAGACTGTCTTGTTATTTTACCTGGAGAGTGAAATTGTCACTGGCTTCTTTCCTGTCAATAACCAATCAGCTGCTCCCCCTGTTGACTGACATACTTTCAACCAGTAACATGACCCAGAGGACACAGCTGGGGTGAAATAACCCAGGAAGTAAAGCAGTAACAGACTTCTTGGAAGACATGGCCATCATACTGAGAACTTAAATACCATAAGTCTGTTTTAAAATGAAAATGCATGTTTGCAATAATATGTGTTTCTTTAAACACTGCACGTGAAGCCCTGTTTAACTAACGGAAGTGCAAAATGGGTAATATTTATGGAATATATTTTGTGTATTTTAATATGTGTATGTAGTTGTAGTACCTGCTGTTACATTGTGTTTTGCTAAGGACTTGTTTTATATTATTTGTGCATGAGACAACCCCTTTATAAGTGTAGTTGCTACTAACATGGACATTAATTAAAATTAATATTATGACTGTAGGCTATATATTGTATACCAAAAATATCCTAAATCGTTGATCAAATAAACTAGATTTTTAGAGCATTTTCAGCACTGAATTGCATTAACCATCTCTGTGTGTGTTTGGGATTAAATTAATGAATGATGCAATCCGATGATTCCCCAGTGCCCAGCAGGGTACGCAGGCTAATCAAATCGACCCCTAAGTGTAGTTCAGCCAACAGTCAGTGCTTGCAATACATCTTTCAGCAGGTGGATTTTTGCATGAAAAACTCAAGATGAGTATTCTGGTGTGAACAAAATGTTTTGACTGAAATGCCATTAGCATTTTTCAGCATGTATGTATGGAATCGCAAATTGTTTTTTAATGACTGCATTGCCTGTTTTCCTTCACTTGGATCTGAATTTGAACCGATTATAGTTATGCATGATCTATGGTTCAGCTGTTATACATTCAGCTCAAATTAACCCTTTCCATAGAAGAATGGTTATAGCAGAAATGAGGTTCTCTGTTTCTGAGTGTTTATCGTGATAGTTTATTTATTTATTTATTTATTTCTGCATATGCTCTCTTATACAATAAGAGACACACAAAGTATAATATGTTTCATCCCAATTGGATAAGCAGTTCTTTAGATATATGTCAAAATGTCAGACAGACAGTGTTACAGACAATGGCAGATTGTGATACATTCTGTACCTTGAGCTAAAGAAGGCCCTCAGCCAGTTTCATTACAATTGGGCAAATGGTTCTCTACATACTGGTCTATGTAACCATTTAAATACGTCATATCCTCCAGTAAGGGATAATAAGAGAAAAGTGCTAATTGGGAGTTCCGTTTTAAAGAGCTACTTTGCTCGTTCCCTTGGTAAATGTTAAAATAGTTATTGCCTTTATTCTGTTTCATAGACAGTAACATCTCTTTTAATTAATTTTGATAAGCAAATTGGACTTGATGTAGAAAATTAGAATGGCTTTATTAGGAATAATTCATGTGTATCCAAAATAAATGACATATGGGTTTATATATTTATCAAGACTATATGACTTTTCCTAATGTCAGGGCTTTTTATCATGTATGGTATTAATACAAGCTCTATTCACAAAGCTTTGGTTGTACTGAGAAATAATTACATTGAAACCAGTTTGTTAAATTTAATAGTGTATTTTTTTTCTATTTTTACTTTGAAGTTCAAGACCCTTGTTTTGGGGCCAGAGGTTAATTTGTGCCGGATCGCTCCAGATCTGACAGGCGAGAATTATACAGTTTGAAAATGATGAGCCATATGAAAAAACATATACATAACATGTACAATTTCCTGTTCCATGAATGGAATGATGAAAGTGTACTGTAACAATATATTTTAGGATGCGACATTACTAGCATTTCTACACCCCAAATACCGAATCATCAAAAAAAAAAGATAGCACTCTTAACAACAGTGTCGTCTGGTATTGTTCAGACCTGAAGATTATGTTAAAACGTGGCTAGGCAAAGGTGAGCATGCAGCCTCCATCACCAACAATAAGGCACGAATATATAAGGCATATATTGAAGCTGCTGTGAATCAAGCTCAGTGCATTAGGTAAACAAGAAAAATGCTATCCCGCCTTGTGACAGGGTACACCCGCCCCTGTGTTTATTTATATTATTATTATTTACTGTTGTTATTATTGATATATATTTGTGTTTTATTGTGATTGTTTAATGTAGTTTAGCAAGGACAATGTTTGCTTCTGGTCTCGACAACCTTATGAGAATGCGTTGTTGGCAGCTAATGTCTTTTTAAAAACAGGGGTCGCTGGTAAGCTGTGAGCCTGAGGTCACCCTGGCTGACCTAAGCCCTCCCCACCCCGGGAGCCGCCCCCTGGTAACTCCCGTCCACGGCCGGCAGTGGAATAGCCTGGACCCGTACCGGCGACCTCCAGGCTATAGGGGGCATCCTGCACTCCACACGGTGCCTTTACTTCACCACTCGGGAGCCCCGACTCGTCGATTTAAAGTGGCGCCTGGTGAGCGCAAGAGGACTCCTGCAGGGCTGGTCTTTGTCCTCCAGAGGCCGGTAGCTCACTGACATCCACACTCGAGTTCCTGGGATGTCAGGAAGATCGGAGTTTGTCCACTGACCTTCAGATCTCCTGAGCTGCTGTGGGGAATTGCTGAGGTGCAGGAACATCCTGAGCTGGGGAGAAAATCTGGGGTAAAATGCTATCTCCTGATTAAGAGTGCATAGAGCCATGACCAGCTTATTCTAACTTTGAAGCATTGAATAATAAGATCCAGCTTATACAAAAAAGCTAAATAGGAAGCGTAAATAACCTGGAATGAAACAGCCATTTTGATACCGCATTGTAGATTCTCCTGTCGTGTCAGCCTGGAGACAGCATTACACCAAGAGCCTTGTATCTTCATTTTTAATTAACGGCTCATAATGAGCTCACTGTGAAGCTTTTCCTATAGAGACCTGTTTAACTTGCATGCCACACAACTTAAACCTGCATCAGAAAACCTTCACAAAGAATTGATGTTATTAATAACACTTTTTCATTAGGACTCACATGTCTAAAGATTGTATACTGTGATATCAGGAGACAAATATTAGCTAGAATGCATTCCATTTAAACAGTCAAGCCTTTAAATGGAGGGAGCTGCCAAAATAATTCCATAAATCTTGCCTGGTGTGCACGTCTATTCTGTATATATCGTATGGTAGTTTACCACAGCAAATTTGCAAGGGGATTTTGCACTTTTTACCAGAGTTTACCACAATTTGCTTTAAAAAAAATGCTTTACCATAGTTTGCCATTTTTTTTTATATATATACAGTATATACTTTATCACACCGCTCTGCTATTCTTTGCTTTTACTATGGGAAACGCTTATTAGAGGCACGTCTCAAATCTGCAGTTTTGAAGAAACATATTACAGTAAGCATGGATTTTTGATATGAAAATATATCTGGGACCACACTGGGTTTTCCGTTTCATGCTTTCAGATAGCATTGCACGATGTCCTTGATAATTCCACCAAAGAGCCAGGCTTTTCTACAGTCGTAGTTATAGAGACAGTGTTGGAACCACACATACAGTGGGGTCAGGATTCATTATGGCAGCGCATCACACAGCATGGCTTGGAATAAAAGAGTAGTTCTTAAAATGCTCATTGCACTTTTGGACCCTATTTATCCTCACGGTAATGCACTGTAGAGCACTTTACAGTTACTTGTTTCTGCTGTGTGGGTAATGTGTACTCCAACCATATGGAAGGGCTCAATCTAAAATATAACCTTTTAGAAAAGGCTATTAAACAGCCCATCCAAACCCACAACGAAAAAAAAATCCATTTAAATTCCAAATAACAGACAAGGGGCTCTCACTCTTATCCTTGACTCTACTGGGCTGTGTTTAAATAAAAGTGGAGTATGCTATATACATTTTCTAAGGTGCTTCAATAAATTACTTTGTTTGTGATAGTGAATTTGATTTGAAAATTGTTATGAACGAGAGGGGACCATTGGCCCATCAAAGCTTGTCCGGTTCTTAGTAGCTGATTGAACTTCAAGTCAGGTCTTAAAGGATCCCAGTGATTCAGCATCAGCAACATTACATTTAACCATCCTCGGAGACCAGTAGAATAATCCAGTTACACCTGCTGTAAACCCAGGTGGCCATGATTAGGTAAGTACAATTAGAAGGTTTCTGTAATATCATTCTAACATCTTACAAAGTTGTTGTAAACGCCCTTTATAATCCCATGCTTTTTTAATTTTTAGAATGGTTCTGTTTATGATTGATACCCGGAATATTAGCACACCACCCCTTAATTACCATGAAATGTCACCCGCTGGCACAGCACTTAGAAGTTTGTTGTAAACCCATGTCGTAATAAAAAAAGCAAAGGGTAAGTAGATTGTTTTCAGGAGTTGTAGCACAGTGTGCTGCTTCTATTTGTGTTGTAAATGTAGCCACTGTCACATGGAATGGAATGAGAAAGGCTGTTTAGTGCTGACTTTCTCCGGACAAACTCAAAGCCAGGGCAGATTTACAGAACAATGATAACTCAGCATTACAAACTTGCAGTATTATCATGGCATAGTACAGGGAATGTAAAAATGCAATTACACATGTGAAGCTACTATAAATAAATCAATTAATATGTTTTCCAACTGGTTATTTAATAAACTGAATGGCTGCCTTGATCATTTCTGGCCAGCAACAAGCTGCCCATTCGCTCTAATGAATTCACCAGAGCTGTATACTACCCCCCCCCCCCCCCCCCCCCCCCCTCCCATCCATCATGTGGATTTCCAGGAAATGTCTCTGAAGTCTGTAATCTGTTCATGAAATCCTCCGAGACTGAAGCTTTTCTCGCAATCCCACAAACCTGTAATTTGACTGTAGTGCAGAAGAGCAGTTTACTTCTCTGCAAATTGTAGAACTGCAGGTGAACAGTATAAAAATGCATGCCTAGAAGCAACACCTTAGTCCATTATTCTAATTGTGAAAGGAATTAAGTTGATTCTGTGCTACAGTCCTGGTTTGATGGCAACACCCCTTGCTGTTTTCATTATATCTGCTACTGTTAGGTGACATTATCCACAGACACAGAGTGAACTTCCATTGCTATGCTGATGATACCCAGCTATATTTGTACCTAAAGCCAGGAATTTCTTCTGTCTGGGTGTTATTAGCTACTTGCCTTACAGACATCAAGCATTGGACATCACAGAATTTTCTAATGTTGAATTCAGATAAAACAGGTTATGCTGGTGGGCTCACAGAACCAACTAAAAGGAAATGTGGGATTACATGAGCTTGACCCTTGCAGTCTCTCATCAAAACTTAAACTAGAAATTAAGAGTTTGAGGGTCATCTTTGATCCTGATCTATCATTTGAGACTCATATTAGGGAAGTTACTAAAGTATCTTTTTAACATTTGAGAAATATAGCCAAACTTAGACCAATTATTTTCGTATCTGATGCTGAGAGACTAATGCGTGCCTTTGTTTCATCTAGAATTGATTATTGTAATGCACTTTTTTTGGTGTCCCAAAACGTGTGGTATCCTGCTTGCAGCTTGTTCAGAATACCGCCGCTAGAATTCTGACTAAAACCAGAAAAAAGTGAACATATTACCCCTGTTTTGGCCTCTTTACATTGGCTCCCTATGCAGTATAGAATTGATTTTAAGATTTTGCTGTTAACCTACAAGGCCCTGAATGGATTAGCTCCTAGTTATTTACAGGAGTTACTGACCCCATATCTTCCAAACTCTGAGATCACAGGATGCGGGTTATTCCTAGGGTCAACAAAAGCAACACAGGAGGTAGGGCTTTTTCTTGTAGAGCTCCTAAATTATGGAATGCTCTGCCTTCGTTTGTCAGGGAAGCTGGGACCGTTACAGTTTTCAAGTCAAGACTAAAAACCCACTTTTATAAAATGGCTTTCTTAGCTTAGCGGGTTTTAATGTAACTTTGAAATTTGCTGTATTATTATGTGTCTGTTATTTAAATGGTCTGATTGTGGCAGTTGTATGTGTGACATGCTATACAAATGTATTGTGGTTTGTTCTTTTTTTTTTCTGACCGCTTCAACCCATATCATACCTACTCAGTTGATTTTGACATTAAAACCCACAATGTGATGTATCTCGTTTGAATATATAATTTAGAAACAAAAACTCCATATAGTAAAAAGGTTAAAGAGAGTGTAGCTAATAACATAATTCCATAAATCTGACCTGCTTTGCACTTTAGAGAACTAGATCGCAAATGTGCAGTTTTGAAAGACACACGTGTTATAGCACGCATGTTACGGTGGTAATTTGTTCTAAGATTACGGTAATGCTTTATTCTGAGTGGCATAAATAAGTATTTAATTAATAAGCAATTACCCAGTGTGGCAGGATAGCTTGGGTGGTGATGTCAGGCCAGTAAATGAAACCACAACACAGGCAAGTTCTACGGGCGAGACTCAAATGCGCTCGTATCGTGCCGGTAGTTCCAGCACGAGTAGCAATTGTTTTCTTCTGATTCTTATTTTACCTCCTCTCTCTCTTACTCCCATTCTCCACTCCTGAACACTCCCGGTGCAGCCAAAGCTGCAGGTCTTTTATATTAGGGCTGAGGGATTACCTATCTACTTAGCAATTATCTTATTACCCCTCGGCCATAGTTTGCACAAGTTTAATAAACCTGCATGACTGTCAGCTAATTAAATAATTACCAACCGACAGTCATGCATTCTCACGAGATGTACTAAAACATAAAACAAAAACCAACAATGGCAGATGGCACTTCACTCGTCCTGCATTTAAATAATAATACAAAACATAACATGCACAGGGGCAGGGTGTACCCCATCACACCCATTTACTGAAGCTCAGCTCCATGTGAATAAAACAGTCTGTGGGCATGCAACTGGGAAACTGTAACCATACAGAAATCACAAAATAACAGTACTATTTGATAACTTAATAACCCATGTTTTGACTAGTTGCCACTTAAAAAACATATATAAATAAATAAGGTATTTGATAATATATGGTGCTCTATTTGTGAATGTTTCTTAACACTGTATTTTAAAACCTCTTGGATTTTTTAAAAATGATTTCTTATATTCTAAAAGTTATATGTTAATGGCTTGCAACTGCAATTACACTTGGCCCTCTGAGATGCTTCACAATTACTTTGCAATAACGTGACGTACAATGAGTCGACTTCCCATTTCTGAAGTTGACTGTCACTTTTCTACTTGACTATTTAATGCTAACCCTGGTAGGAAACTACCATCATAGGTCTTAATAAACATACTCAGTAGATATGCAATATGAACACAGAACTGCAATGGCAGTCTAATAATGGCTATGCACAAACATGTAACTGAGCTTCAATTATCAATGAAATACTGATTTATACAACTCAAAATAAAGGGTTACCAAAAACACTCCCTTGCTGTTTTTTGTATTTGTTTGTATTGTATTTCACTGCAGTTGGGCGTGTGCTTCTATGTGCTCAGATTTGTTTTGAAGTAATCTGTTCCCAGGCAATGTCTGAAATAGAACCAGATCCATCATGTCCAGCGACAGGAAATTACCAAAACTCAGCGTCTGGAGAGCTATCTCGAGCTCATCCAGAGAGACTGATGACATGGAAAAGCACAACTTCAGATACATCCCCTCAAAACAAACTGTGATTTATCATGGTCATAACCAGAGCACAGTCCCAATCTAGAGTCCAGACTGCTGGCATCACCCTTAGCGAGTGAATCTTTCTTAATAAACTGCATCAAATCGATTACCCATTGAGCTCTTTGGGATACCAAATATATTGATGTCACAAAGGCTTACAGAACTACGATAGTCAGGGGCAGTAAAATGTAATCATAAAGTAATAATGTGTAAGGATGAAACCGAGACAGTAGCAGTTCTTTAGAAGATGGTTTTCCAAAAAGTCAACTTTTTAATGTGTGTGTGTGTGTGTGGGGGGGGGTCTTCAATTTGCAGGAAGCACCATATAGTTTACAATTCTGAAAGAGAACTGAACTAACAAAGAAAAAGGGAAGCCGCACACTCAAACATACTCTAAAAGTTTTCAAAATGTATTGAGAAAGAAACCAACATTTTGGCTACAAAGCCTTCATCAGATTGAACTGAACTATACCAGTGCAGTCACAGCATGTAAACAGACTCTCATACATGGCTCTGCTCTCTGCCAGAGTGAGATCACAACTGACTCCATGCTCTACTCTGCCTGCTTATATACCTGCCCAACATCACATGACCCATTTGGGAAGGTCAAAGGTAACAAAAAAAAATTGTCAATATATTAAATGGTAATTGTTTTATAGATTAACAAAACAAACAAATAATAGTGCATTTTAAACAAAAATATAATAGCACAAACATTTGAACAAAACAAAAAAAACGCCATCCATCCATAGTCTTCTTTTAATCTTATAGTAACGCTATCTAGTCACAAGAAAAAAACAAGAAAATGTACTTATTTACAAATATTTACAAAGACACGTGATATGAAATATTCCTGTTTGTTTGCTATAAGATGGGGAGTAGTCATGTGACCTCCAAACACAAGCAGGGCTTCAGACAGAAACACAGGAATAGGTGGGTGTCAGTAAAGGCAGAATTTCCAGGCGAACAGACTCAGAGACGTTCAGCTTGTTGGATGTGGAACAGACTCAACACGTTCAGCTTGTTGGATGTGATTTGTTTTCAGTTAGTTTCAAGCAGTATTTATATCATATGTAATAAACAATAACATTAATAATAGGACAGCAGTGTGGAGTTGTGGCAGAGCAGGGCTCTGCCCTTAGAAATACTGGCAGGGAAGGAGTTAAATTCTCCTCCCTGCCCAGGTTGATTGCTTCAGGTGGGAGCAATCCACCAATTAATTATTCAATTATTATTCAGCCACCTGGCATAAAAGGAGGCCTCAGCCTCCCATTTGGGGGAGAGTATTCTAGAAGGAGAAGAAGCAAGAGTGGTTTGTGTGCGCTGTTTTCTGTTTGTTTTTTGACCAGTGAAGGCAATGCCCAGCCTGGAAGCCGTATTTTTGTAAGTTTTGTTTTGTGTATTTTCTGTTTAAAACCCTTTTTGTTTGGCCCTCGTGCTGGTTTATTTTGTATTTTTGTGAATTAAAAACGTTATTTTGAACTTTTCAAACTGTCTCTGAGTCTCAACCTCAGTCATCCCTGTCACAGGAGTAGTGGTTAGGGCTCTGCACTCTTGACCGGAGGGGTGTGGGTTCAATCCCAGGTGGGGGACACTGCTGCTGTACACTTGAGCAAGGTACTATACCTAGATTGCTCCAGTAAAAACCCAACTGTATAAATTGGTAATTGTATGTAAAAATAATGTGATATCTTGTAACAATTGTAAGTTGCTCTGGATAATGGCATCTGCTAAGAAATAATTATGGGTCAAATATATTTAAATAATCTTGCTATACAGTACAAACCATCATACAGCAAGGCTACATTTATTGTAATTTGCCAGTACAATATTGTTCTTCACTCCTGAACTAGAATTAAAAGTACAGATACGGTGAAATATTTTGCATCACCCTATAGAATTAACCAATTTTGCTTCATAAGGTCAAATGAAACCTGCTGAATAATGTTACATAAGAGCACAATAAATTCTAGAATGAGAAAAGGCCAAATAATGCAAGTTTCAAGACTAAATGCAAGCATGGTCTGTTAACACTCGGGAGAGGAAAAACAAAAAAACCCTAACCATTTAGTTAGAGGAAATGAAACCTCTGGGAATCCGTGGCTAAACGGACTGCCCTTCCTTCAGGTGGCTACCTAAAGGTCTTATTACATTAACATATCCAATTACATAGTTTTCCATATTTTTTTTGGTACTTTTGCCTTTTATATACTGTGAAATTATTGTTTTCAGTTAAGGTCTTTTCACACCAAGCGCGTTGCGTCAAAGCATCAGTAGCCGTCAAGTTGTTTTCATACCAAAGCGTTAATCAATCCGAAGACCTGTCACTGAACTCAACATTTCCCTTAAAGTACAGAATTAGATTTGTGTGTCTTTCAGCAACAAGTACTGTAATATAAATACTATCGCATGAAAACTCAATAATAAAGTTCTGTGTCTTTTGCAGAACATTTTTTACTTCATATGGGAATATGTTTTGAATACTTAGTGTACATACAGGTGGTTAGCGTGCCGTTTCGAGTGTGTAAAGCAATCTTTCTTTACTGTATGTCTTCAAACAGTGACGTAAAGTACCGGAGTGCTGTGTTTTGTTTTCTTTCATTACAGAGGACTGAGAATGGAGCTGCACAACCCCTGAACTTTCCTGTTTATCCACAGTGAAGCCACCAGACCTATAGTGCCGGAGGACAACACAGATCTGAATGGCTCCACTGCAGACCTGCAGGCGCCCTATCAGCCACAGGGGTCGCTGGTGCGCGGTGAACTGTGGATTGCCCTGCTGACCTAAGCCCTCCCTACCCAGGCGGTGCTTGGCCAATTGTTTGCTGCCCCTAGGAATCCCCAGTCATGGTTGGCAATGGCATAGTCTGGATTCGAATCTGTGATCTCCAGGCTATAAGGCGCATCCTCCACTCCACTTGGAGTGCCTTTACTGGGTGCGCCACTCAGGAGCCCCCTTTTAACCTATTTTAAAGCCTGCTGGCATGTAACATTGTTTAAGAAAGATTTGTAAATTAAAGTGGTTCTAGCTAAAAAAATTATTTCTTAAATACTGACGTTGTGTACGTCCATTTACTATATAGATCTTAAACATTTGCCTCGTACTACACTATGTAAAATAAAGTTTTCAGTTTGTTTGCCTTGCCTGTTGAAACTGTTGCTGTTTCACTTCGTAGGTCATTCATTCCATCCCTGTCTGGGGGTCAAAGAGTCTTACTGGCTGCAAATCATGTCAGTCATTAGGGGAAAAAGATGGTTGGTTAGAGGAAAGAAGGCCCTGAACGAGGTGGGGACAATTTCTCTCTTCAGGTAAAATGACCAGAAAAGCATGGTTTGATTTATGAGAATAATCTGCAAGGAACATAGTTGCTCTTTTCACAATGTAATTTTAAGACAATTTTTTTTTTTTTGTTTTTTTTTTTGTTTTTTTTTTGTTTTAAATATAACATTGTTTTTTAGATATTATGACGAGATAATAAAACTGACTAGTGCGAGTACACAACAGCAGCTGTGGGACTGCCAAGTCCTGGCTTTGTCTGTGGTGATTTTTGAGAAGTTCTTCTGGATAATTCTAAACAAGTAGAAATATAGTTGTATAAGTATGTGCTGATTATCTGGAGTATTTTTAGAAAGTGCAGCACAAGAAAGACATTTTAAAGGAAACAGCTTTTGTCTGGAGTGACTGGGATACCAGCCAGAACAACCATTAAGAAAAATCATCTTTACTGTAAAACCATAAACAGTTCTCATCTTCCACTCCGCACAATGATTAAGGAACAAAGGCATTAAAGCTAACGCATTGTCTTTCGTCTCTGTTGTACCCCTAAAGAGGGAGAGATTAATCAAACACAGCGCACACGACTTATGCATCAGGTCACTCTAGTGTAGTTCTGCAGTGCAGTCAGTTCCCCTGGCTGGTCCAATCAACTACAGATCCTCTGCTGCAGCACCAGACCCAATCAGGAGGCTGTGTGGTCCAGTGGTTAAAGAAAATTGCTTGTAAGCAATAGGTCCCCAATTCAAATCCCACCTCAGCCACTGACTCATTGTGTGACCTTGAGCAAGTCACTTAACTTCCTTGTGCTCCGTCTTTTGGGTGCGACGTAGTTGTAAGTGACTCTGCAGCTGATGCATAGTTCACACACCCTAGTCTCTGTAAGTTGCCTTGGATAAAGGTGTCTGCTAAATAAACAAATAATAACTAGCAGAGATGCAAACAGATTGTTTACAGTAATATCATAAGATATAATTATCTTACACCTACAGATGAATGTTTAAGAGAGACATATGTTGAATTTAGTGTGTAGCTTCATTTCTATTGTTCACTGAAACTGCATTAACAGTAAAAGTCAAATGCTCTTAACAACTGTAAACAAATCCTTTAAGAGCAGCACAAAAACCAGGGCCAGATGACATAGTTGGAAATTAATCTCTCTATATAAAACGTATAGGTTGATAAAGTCAACCCCTTAGTTCTTACATTATACAAACGAGAAAATATGCTTGCCATTTCTCAATCCTTGTTGCACGAGATGCATTTACTGGAGATTCATTGTTAAAATCCATGTTTGCCTTTGGAAAGGATGGCATGGGAAGCTGTCACTAAGGGAGTAGTAAAAAAATCTGTGGCAGAAATGATCTTATCATTTATTACATTTTTCATATGATGCAATTTGTAGCCAATTGCATTACTGCCAAGCGTTAAATAATATGGATGAAAAATACTGTGTAATTTATGACAATAGTCTTAAGAGGGAGAGGAGGAGGCAGTGTTGTATACATTAAAAAGAAAGGCAGCACAGATTTTATTTAATTTCTTTTAAATAAATTTGAGTTTCAGTGTTGGCGCTGCAGTGAAGGTATACATGTCAAACCAAAACAGCAGGAGTAATATGTACAAACACTTTGTGAGGCTTTCAGAATTTCTTCAAAATGTAACTTGGCAACATTCGGGGCCACGGTACTTACAGCGACCAATTTAAAATAAAGAATAGAGAAAAACTACAGTGACTACCTATCAACTACTTCAACTCATAACTCTGGCAGGTTGCTTATTTCCATTCATTATACAGCTCTCAAATGTCCAATTTTGAAAGAAACACAAAGATATATATTAAGCTTGTATTTTTTTTTTTAATGTGCTATATGGTACTCCACTTAAAGAAATCTTTGTTTGCAACCCATGCTCCCAGTTAGTGTTGCTCTTGCTTGGTCACCTGGAGGGTAAAAGTTGTCCCCATCCCCAACAGCTTCTTCCTGTCATTAACCAGCCAGCTGCTTCCCCTATTGACAGTCATGCTTTCAGCCAGTAACACGACCCAGAAGACACTGATGGGGAGTGTAAACAGATAATCGGTGGGACGCTCATCTCCAGGGGAGGGGGGGGGGGTCATACGCAAAAAACACTCATTATCATATAATAGACTTATCCCTCCCAACTCAACACGACACGACCATCATGACAGTAAAAATAGACATAATGAAGCGTTCTTACCTTTGTATAAGTTAGTGATTAGCGGATGTGTCAGCCACATGAAGAGCACAGTGTGTGGTTTTCACTAACTACTGTGCAGAATAAATTAATTTTTTTCTATGTGTAAATATCGGGACTTTCTTCCTATGCATCGGGACGCGGGACATTTGCTAGGAAATCGTGACTGCCCAGACCATATAGGGACTGTTGGCATGTATGGTATTGACACAGATATCCCAGTTGCTTCACTATTCAAATTGAAATAATTTCCTGGACATCTCTAAACCCTCCAACATCACATACAAAACAATATTTTAATATCTACCCACAATTGGGGCCCCCACTTTAATTCTTGTTGCTACAAGTTCCTACAAGGGAGGCCAAGTTTACCCCAATTGCTTCTTGTTTAACTGAGCCTTTTTTATATTAGATTTATGCTGGGCTGACTGTATTGTATATAACTTGGCCCCTTTAGTCAATATCCCATCATTATATTGTAAGGCGTTAAGTGTAACCCTGTCATTTTACTTTATTTAAAATGCATTTTGATGCTGAAGTTATTTTATTATGTTTATAAGTGAATGTAAAGTGTTTTGGTACACATTATTTTAGGCAAATTGTGGGGCCCCCACTCCCTTCCGGGGACCTTTTTGATTGTTAACTCTGTTGGGGTCCTTTTGAGCTACGGCTCTGATCTGACTGCACAATGTAAATAATGTCTCAGTTAAAAAAAAAACATGTTCAGATAGAAAGGCCAAATTGAGACACAAAGCAAGTCTGTAGTCATGTATTTACCTTAATGTAAGGGTAGACCTGGCCATCCCCCTTACAATATGGCTGGACCTTTTATTATAAAATGGTTTTTGAAAGACTCATTCATCAGTAGCTTCGTAAAAAAAAAAAAAGAATACCATAAAAAAATAAAATAAGTAATACATACTCGATACGATTCTATGAAATAATGTTCTTTGCTGAAAATACTTTAAAGAGAACCAATACCCATGATTCATTTTACAATTCCACATCCATTTGTGTCAGTGGAGTTCATTATTTGTATTGCAAAGGCAGCAGTGTGGAGTAGTGATTAGGGCTCTGGCAGCAGTGTGGAGTAGTGGTTAGGGCTCTGGTCTCTTGACAGGAGGGTCGTTGGTTCGATCCCAGGTGGGGACACTGCTGCTGTACCCTTGAGCAATGTACTTTACCTAGATTGCTCCAGTAAAAATCCAACTGTATAAATGGGTAATTGTATGTAAAAATAATGTGATATCTTGTAACAATTGTAAGTCACCCTGGATAAGGGTGTCTGCTAAGAAATAAATAATAATAATACAAATATGTTATAGATCAAATGCAGCTAACAGTCACCATGTCTGCTATAAATGAGTTCCTGCAGCTGTTTAATGGAAATTTGAATGGACATAAAATCAACATGGTTTTTATTTATGATAGCTCCTAATTAAGTTTGTTTCTGTGACAAAGAAAGTGAGTTTTTTCTCTTCTTCTCACTGTTTAAATAATCATCTTCCCAGATGTCCTTGGGAAAGCAGAAAGCCATACATCATTTATCGCTACTCTTCAGAAAACAAACTAATTAGAATCATTCATCTGGGAAGCATAATTAATGAGGGCCAGTGTGTGAGCAGCAGAAGCAGAACTTTGAACAGGACAAGGTAGCTGCAAAAATAATGATGGCATGTTTTCAAATGACGGTCATCTGAACTGGGAGGTCATCTGCTCTTCTCAGTCGACAAATCCCAAGCATTCTGGCTACTGTCTTCATTACTGTGTGAAGCCTGTTTCTGCTGTAGAAAGCCTGTGCTGCTTTGCAAATGTGTACATTTAAAAATAACCAGCACATTTATAATGAAACGGTTAATATATAAAATAATGCAAATATATGTAAAGTTACCAGCTCAGTTGCCCAAGGAATTGTTGGGTAATTACTGGTAAATAAAATGTCACATTGGTTAGATTAGTTTAAAGGTTCAAATGATCTTTCAGCTCGTATTTCAAATCTCAGCATGTTTCGTGCAATCTTTCTTTTTATTTTCCGATTTTATAAAGTAACCGTAACAGAGAGAGACTTCATGGGGCACTCACTTCATTAGCTTCAGTAAGGACAGCTCTTGCGATTTAATGACATCATACTTATTAGAGAATACAAACAGTTGGCATGGATCGCAGCATGATGATGTGCTTGTTTTGGTGCTTGGCCTCGCCTTACAGGGGGGCTGCCTTGATGTGTTGATTGACGTCTCTCAGCCGATACTGAGAGACAGGCAGAACTGCCAACCCACCTGGGAGGCTGAAAATCAAATGTGGGTTGGGGAGGAAAGAGGGGAGGAAATTGGGGTACAAAAAGCAGGGGGGGAAATAAATAAAAAAAAGCAGTTTTGATTTTCAAAACAGTACATTTATAACGGCAGCATTATCATTTTCCAAAGAGCTCTCTGCTTGTCCTTCTGCAGCACTTGCGTTCACAAAAGCTCCCACCTTTAATGTTCCATTTCATATGGCCATCCCATGTGATCTGCCATTAGCCATTTAGAAATCCTACGCCAATAACAATCATTATTAGTCATGTCCTCATTGGAACTTATTTGCAGCAAATACACTTAGAATTTCAATGAGAGTGTAGCTCTCGCACTCAGAATGTCAATGACAAAGCATTCGAAATGTTTAAACCCCAGCAGGTTCTATATAAACAGATTCAATTCTGCTTTTCATTTCGATTTAATATAATGTTTATAAGTGCTGGGTGGCTGCCTCTAATCAAGTTGAGAGTATTATTTCTCTTGCACTCTTTGTATGACAGACTCCTGGCACAGTAAAGAGTGCATGAGAAATACACTCTCAACTTGATTAGCGGTAGCCACTGAACAGTTATAAAAACATACAACACAATTTGACATCATACAAACTACACACATACACTGGCCTGCTTTTACAAATATACAACAAGTCCTCAGCCCTTGTTCTCTTCATCACAGAACAGTATGTGCAGATGTAGCATATCAAGGATGATAGGCATCATGTTTGTGATTGTTTAACTCAGAGTATATGACCCTCTAAGGCTTTGACAGCTGGATACTGCTTTTATTCTCGGGTTCATAACATTAACATAAGCTCACTTCAGTTTCTATTAATCTGAGCCTACAGGGTCCAGAACACATTTCCAATAAGCGTTTCTCCATATGGGTACACCCTCCCAGCACAGACTGATGAGGGCTTTCGAACAGGGAATCAGCCCAACATCTGGGACTCAGACACAGGCAATGAATCATAAAAACAAACTGTTAACAGAATCTGGAAAACCATATCATCAGGCCAGTCTGTTAATGGGACAACTTGAAGGTACTTAATTACATTTTTTTAAATGATTGTATTGTTCTCAATGCATTGTGTGTATGACAGAGCAGTTTCATTTACCATCCCTTGTGTATAGCACACACTCCTGGTATAAGGCTTACATTTCTCTTGTAAATCATGCTCCTCTGGTATATTAAAGGCAGAGAGGTAAAGCAAGTGATAATACTTAGTAAGATCAATGATGTATATCTTTTAGTACTTTTTTCAAACTAGTTTCAGCTCTCTTCTTTGCACCAAGCTCTTCAACGTACCCCAGCAGTGATCAATTCAGAACGGGGTGTTTACAGTAGCACACAAACATGGACTGGAGTTTAGACATAAGAACATAAGAAAAGTTTGGAAACAAGAAAAGGACAGTTACTGGGGGGAACTCGTTTAAAAGCACAGAATCTAGTCTTGTTTTAAATGTTCCCAGTGTTTTAGATCTGACTGCTTCACCTGGTAGGCTATTCCATGCATTTATAACTCTCTCTGTAAAAAAAGTACTTCCTACCTTCTGTTTTAAATGTATTGTTACTCAGCCCTCTTGTTTTTCTCTCTGTACTGAAGTAGTGTCTTGCGTTATCTACACCAGTTAGGATTTTAAGCACTGCAATCAAGTCCCCTCTTTCCCTTATTTTTTCAAGGCCTAGCTGCCCTCTGTACCTTCTCGAGTGTAATGATAATGTGTTTTTTGTAGAGAGCAGAATTGGGGTAACTCGTTACTTAAGTTACGCGTTACTGTAATATTATTACTTTTGTCAATAACGAGGTAATAAACAAGCTTTTCTCTTACATTGGTGGTATTTTCTTTTTTTAAAGCCAAAGTACATTTCAGTTCAGTTTAAATGTTAGCTTGCGAGGTTCGGGGGGCGTGAAGCTGGGGGGACTGCTAATCTCTAATCTTTCAATTTTCGAATCTCCAGTTAATTAGTTCTATTTACTATTTAAGACCTGATCACCTGCACCTTTTCTGACTAGTGTTTCGTTTTTTAGCAAACGCTCAGACGCCGTCGTTTCGTGCTTCACCTCTAATATCTAAACTTCGTTGCCTCGCTCACGCAGGTCGTTTCTCTGCACATCGCTGCCAAGATATTATCAATCATTTTCTTACCTGCTCAGGTGATATATCTTTTCAGTCAGCTTCTCTTTTCGGCTCTAAGAGCTCCAACGTTTCTCTTTCCTGTTCCATCCGGTCTCCACCTCGGCATCATAGCCGTCCAAAGCGCAGCTTCAATACTCAACTTGTCTATAACTTTAACAGAAAGTCTGGTCCTCCGTTAAACTTCCAAGCTCCTTCAACATGACATCCTCATTCCCGTTGTCTGCGATTGCCTTACCTTAGCTCTATTTAATTCTACCACGAAGTTTTGTCGGCTTAATCCTTCTTTACTCCTCGCTTGTAATCAGACGCCCCTCCCCTCGCTCCCACTGAGCCAGCACAATTACCGTTTCATCAGAAGATCTTGCCCTGGACCTCCATCAGCTACGTTCAACCTTTTAAAGACGTATCCAGCCCATTCTGAACTCAATTTTTAACTAGTGGCGGCTCGTGACTCGACTGGTCACAACATTCTCCAACGACACTATTGTACTGTAACTTTTCCACCGGCGCCTCACAGGCTATGGTTACCACGGCAACGCCCTTATTGAGTGACTGCGGGGAGTGGTAAGTTGTCATGGTGACCAGGCTGCTTCATCAGGCTCTGCGTGCTCTGCGCCTCAGCACTGCAATCTTCCGGCTTCCTGTTGCTGCACTTTCACAACTGGCAGAGACGAATTCAACGCGCCAAACCATAACATCTAAATATTGCGTTAACTTATTTCTATTCATGACTATCTGTCCTAAACATGTCTAGAATATTTATTATTCAAATCTAAAGGAATAAGCAAATGTTGTTCTACATAGACAAGGATTTTAATCGTAATAGCTTCTTAGATTCTACCCTGATTCACTCAGGTCAATGATGTAACTCCAATCATAACCTCTGGATGGCAGTATAATACCACAAGCTCTCTCTCTATACATTAAACCAGTTTGGTTTCGCTGCAAAGCTCGGACACTACAGCTTTTCTATCTATTCCCGCAGTTCTCACTCGGATGGATTCTCGGGAGTTCCCCTCCTGCCTCATCCTCCGTCTATCTATATCAAATGACATTCTTCAATTTCAACTCTACCCCCCTCCCCCCGCCCCTTTTTGAGGCGGACTGCTCCTGACCAAATCTATAGATATTTCAACAGCCTCAGAGCAGCGGATTCTTCATCCTCTTAGGCCTACAGCGGCCTCAGCTCTATGTATTCTCCATCTCTGGCTTCATCTAAATCAGTTTAACTCACAGTCCAATATCCACCACTTTCAGCAGATGTCTGTGCTCTACAGCAGATCATCACACTACCGATGGCAATCCACCATTCACTATTACAGATCCCTGCTTCAGCAGATATCGGCGTTCTGCAGCAGACCACCACGCTCTACCAATGGCAGTCCACCATTCACAATAACAGATCACTGCTTCAGCAGATCTCTCTCTACAGCAGACCACCGCTCATTATTGACAGCACTTCTTTGTTTACTTCCTCAGATCTCTGCACCGTCCAGCAGATCCCATCCTCTACTGTTAATTGCTCCTCCCTACAGCAGATCTCTGCTCCCTCTTCAGATCTACTCACTGTTCTAGCATGCAAGTTGCTTTAGTTCAGTCTAAATCTGGACCTGCACTACTCCAGATCTTCCAACGCTTCCGCTTTCCTCCAATACGCAGATCGTGGAAGCATTCCGCAGTCAAGGCTAATGCTAATCCCCATCTAATCAAAAATACGAAGTGCTTGTCTTTCTCAGCAATCTATTCATATGTCCACACATCCTCTCAAATATTACAGCATTAATACATGGTGAGAGACGCGGTGAGACTGGAAATCTGTCTTGTTTATGAGTTAAGGAGTTCCACTCTAGGAGAATAACTGGAGTTGTGAAACCCAGTCTCTCAATGTGAGTTCACCTTTTCCATTTCAAGCAGACATGATAGTAGCAGACCACAGATCGATCCCGTATTCACTGACACATAGGATAGTCAACATCTCATCTCTGCCCTCCATTCCAGTAAATGGAGCACAAAGCGTGCTGAGCTTCCCCAGCAGTCGATTTACACACGTTCGTCGGTTCCAGCTGCTACCTCAACTGTCAGTTCCAGCTCCCCTTCGGCCTCCACTTTTAGTGTTCAAGTTCCGTCGACTGGTCCCGTCTGCTGCGTGCCCCCCCCCCCCCCGATTCACCAGCTGTCATTTGACTGAATCATCCTCTCAGTAACCTCCTTCAATCTGCTCAGCATTTCGTATCTGCAGCTCTCTCCCTCCTCCGACAGCTTCATATTGTACAGCCTGGTCAGTGTTTTAAACATTCTGTGCCAGAATCTGATTCATCCTATTCCTTCAAATCAAACCAGATCATGGCTTTCATCGTCCAGCTAGGGATTTTTTCTTCCCACCATTCTCTCCATACCAGTAGTTTGTCTGACTCTTTCCGGAATCTTCAAAGTCCCCCCCCCCCCTGCTGCACCTTCCAGCCTGCCTATATCAACAGACATTCTCCATTCACTTATCTCTACTCTTTGGAAAGTTTGCTTGTCCCCTTACGAAGATCTCCTCATGGAGACCATCTGCCTAACAGCTGATTCTCAAGAGCCTTCCCTTCTGCCTCACCTTCCCGCTGTCCGCATCAATGACCATTCTCAGTTTGCTCATTCTACTCTTCTGAAACGCCGCTTCTCCCCATACAAGGATCTACCTATGGAGATCATCTGCATCTGAGCCCTCTTCGGTCTCCTTAGGAGCTCAGAATTCACAGTTCTAATTTACGCCATCATTCAGTTGTGTACCTCCAGACGGATCCATTTCAGCGCCGTCAGTTAATTCAGCTGTCAAGCAGATTCCCCTATCTGCCCCTTATTTTCAGCGTCAAGGTATCTCATCTGCTTCTCGGCCGCCTTCGGCTTCCTCAGAAGCTCAGACTTCACAGTTCCCTCAGCTTCAAGCTTCCCTGCAGCGACGAAGATCACCTAATCAGCCAACCTCTCCACCCTCCTTTCTAGAGCAGGCCTCCTTCCTCAGCTGTATTCTCCCCATTCATTTCGTATAGGTGCAGCTACCTCCGCTGCGAGAGCCAACATCAACCACAGTCTGATCAAGACCATGGGCCGCTGGTCCTCTTCCGCAGTAGACTATTACGTCCATTCATCTCCCTTCGTTATAGCAGCAGCCCATTTTAAAATTGCTAGCATGCCCGGAGTGGGGGCTACCTGTTCGCCGGGGCCACCTGAGGTTTTCCCCTAAATTCGCTTCGAGGGGTTTTTTCCTCTCCACTGAGCGGCAGGTATACACATAGTCAGTCAGGTATACACAGTCACATCCCATTAACAAATTTACTAATCCCCCTTTGTTCGTCCTTCTGGTCTTTTGTTTGTTTGTTTATGTTATGCGTTGGCATGTTCTGTCTTGTTTGTCTCACGGTGTGGGAATTTTCGTAGGTGCCGGGGGTCCATCCTTTGGGGGGCAAGTGAGGCTCACTTCCCCGACCTCAGGGCTAGGCAGCTGCCTCCCTTACCTTCAGGGGTTCTCACCGCGTGAGTCAGAGCGGACCCCCGGCCAAACTCTGTCCTGTCGCAGCTCCTGCGCTCATCTCACTCGAGGCTCTCTTCTATTCTGCCTCTCTTCAGGACGTGGTCACTCGTGCCGAGTCCTATACTAACCTCAATGCTCTGTCCTTATTTTCAGGTCCCAGGCAGCGTGATGTCTCGGCCAATCAGGGGTTTTACGAGCGCCCCTTACATAAGCCTCAAATGCTGGGTACCTCTCTCATCTCCTCCCGAGGGGTGGCTTTTCAAGTCTAACCCTCATATGTGTTTTCAGGTTGCCTGGTCCTCCGCCCCTGGGATGTCGACAGCGTCGGCCCCAGTCGACGACCTCTTTTCTATCCCGTTTCCGGTTGCCGGGTCCTCCGCCCCTGGGATGTCGACAGCGTCGGCCCCAGTCGACGACCTCTTTTCTATCCTTTCCGGTTGCCGGGTCCTCCGCCCCTGGGATGTCGACAGCGTCGGCCCCAGTCGGTGACCACATTCTGTCCTACTAACTGCTCCTTGCTGCTTCTTCTGCCTTATCTTTCCCCCCCAGCTCACGCCCAGTGAACTGTAAACGTGAACTGTCTGTATTGTATTTTCAGTCAGCACAACACACCATCAAACCAGAAACAATAACAATTCATATAGCAACTGCTGTTTTCCTTGAACACATGGAAACCCTGAACACAGCTTTCATTGCATGCATGCCCACAATCAGGACTAACTGGCTTGAGTACAGAGCTTATTAAAGAAATGACAGAGATCCCGACAGGTACATAAACAGCTTCTTCTTCAGCAACCTAAGCTCCTTTTGATGCGATACAATAAGGACTATTTAGATTTATATATATAAAAAAATGTTTTAAATAGTTTGACTGAATGTACGCTTTGAAGAACTGAAATTGCATGCATACGAAAAATACTACCGTATAACTGATGCATAGTATGTATCTACAAAATAAAATTTCTAAATTATTATTTTTTTTATTCAAAATTATATATACAGGGTGATTAGGAAGTAGGTTTACCACATCAATGCTATGGTACGTTGATGTGGTAAACTTACTTTCTAATCACCCTGTATATATATATATATATATATATATATATATATATATATATATATATATATATATATATATATAGCATTATAATATAATGATGTTCAATAAAACAAAAATATTGTCTAAAATGAAAATAAAAAAAATACATTTTAACCTAAACCCTAGATTCAAGATTCAACAGCAGTTCCAAGCCGCTGCTATCTGCTATAACCTCACACAGTAAAGTACAAGCACTGGCAGATGATGTAGTCTAATCCCTGGTTTTAAATGGAGGAGCAACTCAAACCCTCCCACCCCCTGTCGAAGCACTGTTTTACTGAGTCTGGGTGATTATGACTGAAGTGGAATGAGATTTTGACCAGAAAAAAAGAAATCCATCATAACAGTAGGAACATTAAAAAAACATCTGGGACGGTAGACAAAAAATAAACTGCATCGCTGCTCAATAGCGTGGAAAATCCCTTAACTGTTTAGTCCCATTAAACCAAAGTTAAATTCGAAGCCAGCATCGATGTGTGGATTATGGGAATTGTAGTTTTCCTCTGCTTTTCTGATGATTGGAAACTATAATATACTACAAACAAACAGGCAAAAACAGTTGTTAGTTCAAATATTCTGTTTCTTATTAGAATAAAATACTTTTTTAAAACCAGTGCTTAGTTGCAATAAAATCAAATAGGTATATGTGGCAGGGCAGGGCAGGGCCCTGCCTGTAAATAATAATATTGTTATTGTGTGGTGATTTGGTGATGTGAGAATGTGGCTGGAGCTAATTCAATAATTGATAATTAGGCTCCAGCCACATGGTATAAAAAGAGATAGAATCCTTTGTTTGGTGTGTGTGTGTGTGTGTGTGTGTGTGTGTGTGTGTGTGTGTGTGTGTGTGTGTGTGTGTGTGTGTGTGTGTGTGTGTGTGTGTGTGTGTGTGTGTGTGTGTGTGTGTGTGTTTATTTTTGAAAAAGGAAAACTGTAGTGAAGGCTAATGCCCAGCCTACATTTTTGTATTTTGTTTAAACCTTTAGTTTTGGCCCTTGTGCCAGTTATTTTGTAATTGTTTTATTGTGAAAGTTTTGTTTTTGTTTAACTTTTTTTATTATTGCTCTGTGAGCTGTGTTTTGTTCAAATTTTTTAGTAAACTGCGCAGAAGCGCTTTAGCTGCAGTTTCCTTGCCTCTGAGTCCCTTTGCCTGCCAATAACATCTGGGCCCGCAACGCTACACTGTCTAGAAAAGGTTGCTTTTTCTTTTACTTTGCAATACCTAGCCTCTGTATTGCAAATTAGAAACACAAACCTATTTTAGTTAAATTGTTTCTGGCATATTAAATGTGCTCCATAATTTGCCTTTCTGTTCTCACTGGATCCAAATGTTTGAGGCTCTGAGTCTAATTAAAAAAATGCTTTTGCCTGATAAGGGAGGTTTGGAACTTTCAGCAGGTCAGCCTGACCTTACACATTCACAAATAATATTTTTCTACTTTTATACTAGAATAAACCCTACAATATTCTCATATACTAGTACATTATAACATTTTTTCTGAATAGTGTGTTTTAACAATGTGTTTAATATTTCTGCTGACTTTATATTCTTTTCAAATACATTACAGTCATTACAATATTTGTTGCAGTTTCACAAATGTTCAATATGTATCCCAAAGATCTGCCTGCTTCCAGTAGAAGTGACAGTCTTGGGTCAGTTTCTGCTATCATTGATTCTGTCAAAACCACCACAGGTGTGGGTGACAGTCTTTAAAAGCCTGATACCTGCAAAAACAATCTTGTTAGCTGGGCTTCCATCTCTATATTCTCATTCCCATCATTTGTGGGAAGACTTAAAATAAATTAATAAAATAAATAAATTAAGCTGTTTCTATCAAAGAGCCATCCATCTCTGCTGCTTACACCTTTCACTCAAAAAAGGTGCTTGCACCTTGTATAAGGGAAGACGGTTTTAGGGTCACTCGTGACATGGAGATAGATGTTTTTATTACTTTTGTGGGTTTAGCGTCTTTTTCGGCCTATCTAAGCTCATCGGGTTCCTAGTAGCTCCAAGGAAATGCAAGATTAACTAAAAGTAATGCATGCAACTGGACCTAGTCCTAAGTCCACTTTATTTCCAGCTGTGTCATCTGGTCCTGGTTTCTGAGCTGTGCTTAAAGTGTTGGTTCAGGTTAACTATGTCAGCTCCTTTTAAGATTTTAAAAACTTTAATCATGTCCCCCCAAATGTTCTATGTTCCTGGCTAAATACTGTAGATTCAGTTCTTTCAGCTTTATAGCCCAGAATTTCAAGCCCTGGAAGGATGACTTTTCATTTAGAGCAAATTGTCACTGTATCAGTGGTCTTGATTGTGAGGTCGTCTTTATACAATGCTGCAATCGTACCCTGATGGCGATGGATAATTTCAAGACGACATGCACCCATCCACCGTGACAGAATTGAGTGTGAATGGTATGAGGAGGAGAGCATGTTTGGGATGAACTTGAACTATGTCATCATGATCCTCTGCTAACCTCTCTGCACCAGTTGCATGAAATTTTAATGAATTGATCCCTCTAAACACCTCCCAGTGCCCTGTGGAGTCTATGCCATGTCAAGGCTGTGATCAGGCCAAACGGTGGCCCAACCTGATATTAGGGATAGGTTCTAGTGGCCAGGCAGTGTTTGTTTTGTAATGTGGAGTGTGGGTTGAGATTATTATTATTATTATTATTATTTATTTCTTAGCAGACGCCCTTATCCAGGGCGACTTACAATCGATTATCAAACTCATTTAACTTTTGAGCAGCCAGATAACAACCCATGCCTCCAGAGGTATGTGAGGCTAAACATGCTACAACAGCTAGCCCAGAGCGACAAACTATTACGTTGTATTACAAAAGTGAAAATGTTGGCCTAAGAAGAAGAACTGGGACACACCTGCATTACGCTGTAGATGGAAGCTACAGAAACCAGCTAATCTGATAGCGGTACCGACAGGTGAATAAACCACACCGTGTCTTAATTGGACTGCTGATAGCCACTAACCTCCACAGGGGAAGTGCAATATAGGCCACACGCAGGAAATATTGTTCAGATTGCAGCTGAGATACACAGAGATTAAAGCTGATGGATGGAGAATGAGTTGTACTCTCTCTCGCCCACATTTAATGGATAAAAACAACAAGCCATCCCAAACAAAGAGATTATATTACCTTGGTGGCAATCTATTTACTCCTATGCCAGAGGGATTAAGAGGTTGTCACAAATTTGCTTTCTAAATAAAGTTATTATTGCAGAAGCAAAGAGTAGAAGAGAAAAAAAAGACTTTCACGATGAGATAAAGTTGGTAAATTCCAATTAAGAAAGAATTTAGTCCATGAAAAAGCCTTACTGGTACTCAATAAGCTGTAGGGTGCAATGTTTATATATAAGGTCTGCTCTTTTGTTTGTTTTGTAATTTTTACATTAGCCGAAGTATCTTTATATTAGAAAACTCTAGCACTGTCTTGTTCACAGCAGTATATTGCAGATTAACTAGATGGCTCTGGCTTCTATAAAGACTGTACATATTATGGGTGTAAAGGTTAATTGTGCATTTGTATTGAGACACAAGACCAAAAGCACAGTCTATGTATTGTGACACATATCGTACTGTGACCCGCATATCATTATATGTTTCGTATCGGGACATTAGTGTATTGTTACACCCCTAGTACGTAACTTTTTTTTTTTTAATGCAATAATAATTTTAAAAAGCTGTGTTTAGCTCTGCTGCCGTCATTTGCATAGTTCATTATGCTACTTCTCATCAGCTTCAAAGAGTTGTCAACTTCCTGCCTGCAGACCAGAATCACCACCGATGCAGGCATCGCATCACTAGAGAGCTCCTAACCAAGACAGCTTGAGCTAAAGCTCAGAGAAATGTTCACTTAATTAAATACATTATTCTTCAGCTGGCATGTTCCATTTGGTCATCTGTTGAATCACTTGCAGGCACTGATGGCTCCCAACTGATAAAACACATGTAAAAGATCAATAAAATGGGTAGATCAATCTACCCATTTTAAAACTGATACTTTTATTAGGCATCAGCTGCACAGGTTCAAGTAGATCTAAGACGTGTTACTTTATTAAGGAATAAAGTGTAAATCTTCAGTCTCCTTAAGTTTTAAACTTGATAAGATTTATGAGTGGAGGACATTCCACCCATCCTTGCTTGTTCGGTTCCTAGTAGCTGGATTATGTTACAACTTTGTCAAAAGTCAGATCTGTTAGGATCCCAATGATTCAGTGTCAACAATATGACTAGGTAGCCCACTCGATCCCCTCACCACTCTCTGTGTAAAGAAGTGTCTCCTTCAACAACATGACTAGGTAGCCCACTCCATCCCCTCACCACTCTTTGTGTAAATAAGTGTCCCCTTCTCTCTGTCTATCGGCACGTATGTGTCCTCAGGTCCTGGTTTCTATGCTCTTAATGTTCTGTTTGCTACTGTGTGAAGAGTGTGATGTACAAAGCCCTGATTGTGATCATCACCAAACTTTTACCTTCTGCATTTTGCTGTAATCTGATAAACGTTTGATTTTATTAAAGTATTTGTAACTGTGGCGGGGTGCCCTGCGCCTGTGCGTATTTTATGTTTTATGTGGTGTGTTATTGTTGATGTGTATGTATTGGTGCACAGCGGGCTGTGTAGCACGAGTGATTTAAAATGTATATGTGTATTTAGGCACGGAGATTGCACAATCACTTCACGTGCAGAAAAAATGTGTAGTAGTATGTGGGCACGGGGATTGCACAAATTAGTTCACGTGCTGGGGTTCAAGTGAAGGATTAATTAACAATTGAACCCAGACAGAGCTGTATATATAGTGGCACGAATCACTCACTCGGGTTGGTGTGTTCAGGGTGAAATAACAGGAGAGAGAAGGAGAGTAAACTAAAATTAAAGCAATTGATACTTGTTTGTATAGTGATCGCCATTTTTGTTTATCTGTTTTGGCCACCGTGCCATTTTGTTTTGAGTTCAGTGTTTTGTTTCTGTTTTGTTCAAACCTTTTATTTGTTTATTAAATCCATGCCTCAGCGCAGTCATATCCCAGCACTGTTGTGATTTCCTTCCTGGTCTGACGTCACCATGCGAGCCATCGTGTCACAGAAACCTGGTCCTCTGCAGTTCTGAGGACCCTCTGTATGTGCGTGCACTGGTTATATGTATAGTTGGAAGCACTCCTTGGTGTTAAAGCTGAACATCTCACAGGTCAGGCATCATTCAGCTCTGAGAAATATTGTGTAATAATGTAATTTGTAGGGAGGAGGTTGTTTACCTTCCTCTGTAATTGTGCTACAACATAAAGGCCGCTCCAGGGAGTTCTTTATATTGTCTAGGTGGCAAGGCAATGCAATGCACAACCACAGCGCTGTTCTGAATCATGTGTAGGTGGGTCATTTATCCTGATAATAAAGCACCTATTTTTTTGTTTTTAACAAGACTCAAGACATTATTTAAAGTAATTTTGGTGAAGTAATTTCTAGTGCTTTGAAATGTCCAACAGAAAGCGCATTCTAGAGAATTGGTAACACCATCTAGCAAGGTAATTTATCCCGATTAGACCCTAAGTTCAGACAAGCAATTTACACTAATTACACTGAAACACAGTGGGTTTATAATAGTTCCCAGGTCAGGGAAACGTATTAAATGACCATATTCATTTTTACTGTGTCATTCAATTTCCATGTGATAAACTAGAGCATTGATGAATTAACGGCAAGACAATCAATTAAGATTAATTTCCTTTGTGTAATAGAAATACAGGATCGTTTATGGTGGAAAGTAATTTTCTATGTAAAATTCTAGTGTCAACAGATGTACCGTTAATGAATCTGGTTAAGAGTGTACCTGTGCTGGGAGATATATAACCCTGCGGGCATACCCACAACTGCTATAATCCTCATCATGGAGAGACTTGTTTAGTTGCACCGTATGATGTTAACAATATGATTTTTATCAGGTTTAAAGGCTTCTACAAGGCCGGGCGCACTACAATAAAGTTAAAGCTCTTTTATACAGGATATTCTTTGTTACCAGATAATTGTGCCTGTTGGATTTTTTTTAACAGCATTGCTAAGCAGTTTGTCATAGGAAAATCAATCTGATTAGATGACAATGTGTTGACAATTCTTTTCCATATTGACTCTTGTAGATATATGTCATTGGCTGTATTGGGAGTGCATTGCTGTGACTGCTACAGCAAATGTCCAATTACAGTCGGAACAGAGATTGATGGGTGGGGAAGATGTTGTTTTTCTCCGAGCAAACTTTATTCACAAGCAAAGAGGAGGTAAATATTAATTGTGCTTTAAATTATATTTTCCACTTCACACATTTAAACAAAATCTTCGGAAATTATGCAGAATTTTATCAGAACAAATAAGGTGTGTACTTTATTTATAAGGGAGATCATCTTTAAGCACTTACAGAAAGTAATTATCACGCAACAGAAAAATGCAAGTTCCGAAAAAAGGGATTATGCCAAACTAAAAATCGTCAGAAAAACAAGTTTGTGGCATGCGCCACACAGTGAAGCAAGAAGCGCTTCACCTGCCGTAGCTTAATAATATGGCAGAATGGGACAGCAGTGTGGAGTAGTGGTTAGGGCTCTGGACTCTTGACCGGAGGGTCGTGGGTTCAATCCCTGGTTGGGGACACTGCTGCTGTACTCTCGAGCAAGGTACTTTACCTAGATTGCTCCAGTAATAACCCAACTGTATAAATGGATAATTGTATGTAAAAAATAAATAAATAATGTGATATCTGTATAATGTGCTATCTTGTAACAATTGTAAGTTGTTAAATGCATCTGCTAAGAAATAAATAATAATAATGCCAGGCAATCCAGTTCTTTAGTGAACAAATTAAACTCTCAGTTCCTTAACTTTAATGCCTAGTTTTCTTAAACCCTGGTAGGAAGTGAACCTAATTAATTTTTATTACCACCCAGCTATTAGGGGTATTACAGTAATTATTTTCCTAAGGCCCTTTGCACTTGTCTCTGTGGGCTACCCTTAGTTGGGGGGTTCTTCCTGTTGTTAGTTACCGGGAGTTTTAAAAACAGGAAGGGACAGGCAATGGGGGGGTTTTCCAGTCATATTGGATATGTTGCAATGGTAGTCAAGAGCCTGCAGTTTGTTGATCTGTACGTTGTATGTGTAACTTTGTCTGTTTGTCCAACGTATTTTTGTCTCATTCCACTTGCATTGGATAGAGTTGCTCAGCAATATGCAGCAATACTAACATTGCTTGTTCGTCTATTCTGCTATTGTTCAATCCAGTTTTTCGGTTCTATGTGTTTGTGTTGCTACTTTGAACATTTTTGGATCTGGATCCTTCAACCACATGGCCTTACCAGCAGGATACGGACAGAAGGAATCAGCGCTGTGGATGTCACTGCAGATAACTGGGTGAGATCAAACCTTTTTCTTCATTTAACAGCTGCAGTGGATTACAAATGTTTGAATGGCCATTCAGTGTTTTTGTTTTTTAATTTGGATGGGGTTTTGTTTGTTTGTTTGTTTGGAATACTTTTGAACTGAATCAAACCCTCTTTTGGACTTGTTTTTGTTTGTTGTGTGAACAGGATTAGGACATTGCTTTGCTAGAGATATCTTGTACACTGTATTGTTGGTGTATCTTTATTGTGTGATCACCTGTTTGTTTTCTGAGCTGCGCCGCCCCCCTGCTAGTAAATTCTGGCTTTAAGTATCTTTCTGTCCTGTGAGCCATTTGTTTGAATGTTTAATCCCACAGAATACTGTACTTACTCTAGAATTAATTTACAATAAACCCTGCATGGTAAATTACACTCTTTGTACCCTATTACGCTGGAACTATTTACTTCCTAACTCCTATATGTTTAATGGTTCATTTTGGGTCAGTTTTAACTAAGAAAGTTGTTACAAGTTGAAAAATGAATAATTGTTATCTGTTAATGAAACAATAAAAAATGTTCACAAAGTAAAAAGACAAACTATACTGTAAGCTTGGAAGAGGTTGTTATGGCAATGGCAGGTGGGAATTATAAATGATTTAACATAGACAACTGTAGCTTGAGAGAGGATACAATATAACTTTACAATATGACTTTATTAACAATTGAAACGCTTGTAAATGTCAGATCATGAAATGAATCTTCGTGCCGATCACTGTGACTGCAGATGGATGTCGGCTTTCCGGACTGAATACATGATTGCAGTGGCTCAGGCTGATGGGCTGCCCTTCTGAAATTGAATTAAGGGTTATAGAAAGAAACTGGAGATACTGTTTCCAGTGTTGTATACTAGGGTGATTAATCTCAGTGGTGAGAGAAAAAAGAAATGATAGACAAGTTGAAACCTAATGTTATTAATTCAACACAGTATGGGACTTGACGTTGCCACCCGACTGCTTTTGCCCTGTGTTATAAATTCAGTGTGCCCAATTATTGTATCCCTGTTTCTTTCCCCTATTTAGAAGCAAGTTCACTCACTGACAGCTCATGAGAACAGAGTGGCCAGCCTGCGATCCCAGAGCCAATCGCCTCTTTACACCCCGGACAGCAGATATCAGTGAGCTACAGGCCTCTTGAGGACAATGACCAGCCCTGCAGTGTCAGTCTGCACTCATTTGACCAGTAGGGTCTGGCGTAGCTTGATGAGGAGAAACAGTCCCTGATGATTCTGTCTCCCTAACCTGCGGGATCGCCAGGGCCAATGCTCCCTGTGGAATCCCCAGCAAAGACCAGCAACTTTGCACAGCCAGGAGCCTGCTCTCCCCTGACTGTATTATTATTTTATTTATTTATTAGCAGACGCCCTTATCCAGGGTGACTTACAATTGTTACAAGATATCACATTATTTTTACATACAATTACCCATTTATACAGTTGGGTTTTTACTGGAGCAATTTAGGTAAAGTACCTTGCTCAAGGGTACAGCAGCAGTCCCTTACCAGGGATTGAACCCACAACCCTCCAGTCAAGAGTCCAGAGCCCTAACCACTACGCCACACTGCTGCCCGATTACTACAGTATAAGCAGTGTGTTTGTTATTTAAATCTATGTGAATGGTACATAACAAGATCCAAACAGCTGAGTTTGCCCGAAATATGGCGTGCTTGACATGGTATAAACGATGCCTTTGTTATTGAAATCAATGGGAATGGCAAACGCTATTTGTCGGATATAAACGGCTGCCTGAAGTAACCCTGGACGGTGTAAGCGGTGGATAGTGTATACAGTACAAGGTGCGGTGTAAGATACAAGCTGATCTTCACCTACTCAAGGTCAGAGAGGCCAGTAAGCAATCTAACTTGTGGAGTGGATATCAGCTTCTATCGTACAGTGCCTTATACTACATTCTACACATTTCCTTTCTGATTGCCTTTCACAAAAGCTCTTGTAAAGTTTGTAACAGTGTGCAGCCTACAAACACCTATCCTATTTGGCCATGTGGGGTCTGATTTGATTGGGAGATGTTCTGAAATGTCTCAGCCTATTCGATTTAACTGAGGCAGGTTAAAAATACAGATGTACAAGGCCACTGCAATGGCTCACCTTATTTTCCAGCAAACCTATAGTTACTGTTGTTTAATTGTTCTCAGAAAATTGTTTTCCTGCAGGGTGTGTTAAACTGTGCTTACCTGAGTACCCAGGTCTCTTTGCTGCAGCTTGTAATTCATCCATTCCAGAGTCCTTGGAGTGCAGTTCCACACCTGCAGAGAAAGATAAAACAGCTGCATTACCACACTGCATTGACGACAAATACAGTACGCAGGTCTGTGTGCGGATTTGTGTGTAAAGGTGATAAGCTGTGATCCATGAACAGACACAATGCTGTGCTCCATGAACAGTGAGATGTCTTCTTCATGGATATAACTCTGCATCACCCTATCCTGAGAAGCAGTTCTCTACCTGTTTAATGTCACTCACCTGGGTTGCTGGGGGGTTGATGAGCGTCAAGCTTCAAGCCTTCAGTTAGCAGCTCTGGTCTGGAAAAGAATAAAAGGGGTTCAGAGAAACAGATCCCCCAAACTTCCTACAGAATCCCAGACCGATCTTAAAGCCCCTGCTTCTGAACAGCGCACTGCCACCCCAAATGTTACCCACTTACTACACATGTAGAATGATTTTACCCCCAGACAAGATTTCTACCAAGACTGGTACAACATGCATTGTGATCCTTTGAAGAAATGTCCACAGGCCAGCAGGGGTGGTTGCAGTCAGTGTCCCTGCCCGGGGGCAGGGAGGGTCACCGGGCTTGCTCACCGCTTGATGTGGAATCGCACGTGGTCGCTGGCGGACAGGATCTTGTGCAGCTTGGAGATGCCGAAGCAGTTGGGCCGGCGGAATGCCATGCCATCGGGGAGGCCCGTCACAGACAGGTCCTCGGGGTACGTCTGGAACTTGGAGTAGGGAACCCGGGTGGGCTCAGGGAGACCCAGGGCCTCCGCTGGGGAACAAGGGAGAAGCAATTACTGAATTTCACACTAAAACAAAAAATGATGTCCAACTTTCAAAGACACTCTACTTTCACCATCAGTGAATTATCAAAAAAATAAAAACATAAATAAATGTAAAAACAACAACAACAGACATGTGAAACGTCCTCTTGTACTGGACAGAGCAATTTTAGCAGACATATTTCTGATCTTTGATGCAGCAGGTGTATTTTTCGTTGAAGACGTTTAAAAGAAATCGTGCAGCTCTGTGCAGTGTGTTCAATCATTTACAGGAAGCAAACTAAACCGGCTGCCAGGATCCCGAATGCAGTGTAAGAGGCAGTGCGTCAATCAGGCAAACGTTTGCTGCATTTATTTTTAAGCACTATTCTTTTAGAAATGGGAATTTTCATGGGGAGCTACATGCTACAGGGCAATGGGTACATTTCATGTAAATCGTGAAATCTGTGATAAGCCTTAATTCTTATTATTCTACAAGTCATCTTACAATTTCTAACCTGCCTCATCACCAGATGATGGAAGCAACATCTCTACGCATCACAGACAGAAAGAAAGAAAAACAGAATAAAATAAAATAAAAAAATGTCAAGAATTCAGCTGATTTAATGTAACAAATGTGATTAAATCAGGTAACAAGTTTTTTGTATTTTGTAGTACAAGGTTATATGCCGGTGAGTGTCTGTGCATGAGGGAATATTAGCACAAGCAGAATGAACAGAACAAGGCTTAAAGTCAAGGTCCATTTCCAGGCTATGAGATATAACCCTTACTCAGGCGATCAGTCTTACAACTCTTGTTACATATAGCTTTGTTGTTAATATACAAATTCGAAAAATCCAGCCATGATGTTTTCTATTCATGAGCAGCTTTGTTAAGTCTATTGTCCTTTTCATTGAAAGAGGGAAAAAGAATGGGCTTAAGTGGTTGAGAAAGGTGGCTGATGCAAATGCTACCATCTTGAATTGATAGTTGAATTCCGAGAGGTGCCTCAGGTATGTTGTTTTAAAGCAGGTGATGTCAACCAATGCCGATACTGAGAATAAAGCACAGCAGTATCTCAACGAGGTGTGATGGGTCATCTCAATGAGGTGTGGGTGATGGGATGCATTAGGGTTCCTTGTGAGGGGTCATCTCAATGAGGTGTGGGTGATGGGATGCATTAGGGTTCCTTGTGATGGGTCATCTCAATGAGGTGTGGGTGCTGGGATGCATTAGGGTTCCTTGTGATGGGTCATCTCAATGAGGTGTGGGTGATGGGATGAATTAGGGTTCCTTGTGAGGGGTCATCTCAATGAGGTGTGGGTGATGGGATGCATTAGGGTTCCTTGTGAGGGGTCATCTCAATGAGGTGTGGGTGATGGGATGCATTAGGGTTCCTTGTGAGGGGTCATCTCAATGAGGTGTGGGTGATGGGATGCATTAGGGTTCCTTGTGAGGGGTCATCTCAATGAGGTGTGGGTGATGGGATGCATTAGGGTTCCTTGTGATGGGTCATCTCAATGAGGTGTGGGTGATGGGATGCATTAGGGTTCCTTGTGATGGGTCATCTCAATGAGGTGTGGGTGATGGGATGCATTAGGGTTCCTTGTGATGGGTCATCTCAATGAGGTGTGGGTGATGGGATGCATTAGGGTTCCTTGTGAGGGGTCATCTCAATGAGGTGTGGGTGATGGGATGCATTAGGGTTCCTTGTGATGGGTCATCTCAATGAGGAGTGGGTGATGGGATACATTAGGGTCATGGAATACCAATCCCCAGCAGTGTGATTACATTTAATGTAACAAATTAAATTAATTGAGTAACATTTTTGTATCAATGGGACTTTTATTTGTTTAAAAGCACACATTTTTCTATTTTTTAATAACGTGATCATTTATAGTATCCAGATATGCTGTAGATATACTGGACACCGATATCTATACAAAAACATTGAAAACTATGAGAGAAAGAAGTCTGAATTAAACGAAAGTGCTGCTGAGCGAAGGCATTTTGCATGTGGAGCGGCTGTGCTGGATTACTCACCATACTTTGCATTAAAAAGGCTTTCCACCTGCTTCCTTAGGTGCAGAATCATCTCTCCCAGGTCCTCTGGAACGAGAAAGCATGACTGGAATTAGTCAGGATCAATCATCTGTATACATGCCTCACTGCCGACGTACACCAAACACATTTACACCACAGACTGTACAGACAGACAGAGAGTAAGTAGCTTCAAAACACATTATCACGTTTGTTTTAGTGTCCCCTTACAGTCATGTTGGTTAGTAGTACAATTGTGAACCTGACGAAGACCTGTTGTGTCGAAACGCGTAGTTCTACTGCCTTTTTTGTTTGTTTGCGAAGTTTAGTAAAAAACATGTTTTAACTAATAAAATGAAGAAAATCTTTTTCTAGCCTGGGTTACATATGTCTATGATCGGATGTCAGAACAGAGGAGCAGCTCCTGCTAACAAACACTTTCATCAGGACTGGGTAAGCACTTCTCTAGACACTTCGGATTCTCTCAACAACTTGTGCAAAAGATTTTCCGAACCAAATTTCATTAAAATGGTTACAGGGTTTTCTAAATACTGGTAAAAACTGCAATGTGAGTAGCAATATGATCACTGGTCACCATTGTCATGTGTTGAAGGTCATGTGCTTGTTTTTTATACTTTAATAATGCAGATATTTAAACAAGAATGCTATAGATGAAAATGTGCCGCTGCTTCCTGGTATCTAAGGACTTCTGAATTTAAGTAAAAACAACAACAACAACAACAACAACAACTGAAGAATCAAAGCAAAGGAAGGGGGCCAAGATTCCAGAGCCCTAACCACTACTCCACACACCATGCAGCTGTGCCTTTACCAGATGAGCCTCTGTATTTCTTTCTTACAGCTGCACACCAGAGACCAATATAACAAATAAACGTGAACAACAAGTACGATTTACGAAATTATTTTGTTAGCTATGTAGGAAACTAAATTATTTACTGATTTATGCATTTCTCTGTGTGAAGGAGCACACATACACCAAGGATTTAAGCAGAATTTAACACATTTCCTTATTTAGACATAATAATGTAACCCTAATTATAAACAGAAATTAAGCAGTGCTTAATTATCTAATCCTCTGGAAGGAGCAATGCACAGCATTCTGATGAGAGGACTCAGGGTATACTTCTTGGATGCTTCTGCAGGTGCTGCTGTTTTATTCAGTCGCTGCACCCCTTTGTGTGCAAACCTTAGCTGCTGGCCTGTCTCTGTGTGTCAGCAATGTTTTTACCAGACCACTCTTACTTGCACCAGATCAGGTGAGGTCAGTGCTGTTTATTTTATAGCTCCTTTCCCAGGCAGTAACACATTATTTCCCTGATAGCAGCATACACTGCCCACATAGCAGCAACACAGCTGAATCTTGTACTTATATTATTTTCATGATCTGCAATCACTTTAAGAGTTACTGTAAAATAGACATCCACAAGCCAGCACCTGTAGCATCACTCTCTGCATCATCTTGGTAGATAAATTGGCATATTTGTTTTTACTGTCCAGATCAGATTCTGATAAATTTCATTACTAGACCGTAAGGGAATGTATCAGACTGAATTTGAAGAGCCTGTTCTGGTACCCATGTTTGATAACACATCTGACCCTAGAAATATCAGGTCAGGTCTGTAATTGACTAATTCAAACTGTACAATAACAATAGGAATAGTATTACTTCCTGGCAGACCATTTCCCTTATTTACTCAGATAAGCTTTCAGGTATATTATCTGACCGATGTTAAAGCCCCATGAAGACCATGTCACATGAAGGTCACAGCGGTTGTATTTCAGGAAGATCATGATATCAACTAGGCCTGTGCAGATGCTCAGGTTGTATTTGAAATGATGGATGTTCCCTCCACCCTTATTTATAGTGATTTGTAGCTATAGAAATAGTTCCATACATTTTACCATGCACATCCCTTCATTACAAAGGTGCAATTTTGAAAGAACCATATGTTTTGGCATTTTAAAACCTGCTATCTGGTACTACACTGGGTTAAATAAATCTGTTTGCAAACCAGGCTTTTAGTCTTGTACTTCCTGGGTCATTCTACCTTCACTGGCTTCTTTCCTGGCAGTAACCAATCAGCTGCTTCCCCTATTATGACATGCTTTTAGTCAGTAACATGCACCAGAAGACACTGCTAGGGGGGAAATGACCAAGGAAATAACGTAGCAACAGACTTCCTAGAAGGCGAGACATACAAACTTGAACCTAGTGTAGTACCAGATGTATGATTTAAAATGAAAATAAATGTGTGCTTGTGGCAATGTGACCCGCCCCTGTGTGGATTTCTATGTTGTATGTTGCGTGTGGTGTGTTAATGTTGGTGTATAGAGATGGCTGCACGGGATATAAATGGGTGTGTGCAGCACTAGTTATTTAAAATGTATAGTTGTATTTAGGCACGGGATTGCACATCACTTCACGTGCATTTAAAGTATATAATATGTGAGCATGAGGTTGCACATAATTAATTCACGTGCTGGGATTCAAGTGAATAATTAATTAGTAATTGAATCCCAGCAAAACAGTATATATAGATGCACGTTTTACTCACTCGGGGTTGTGTGTTCGGTGAGTGGAGAACGGGAGAGAGAGAAGGAGAACAGTAAATAACAATTGCTATCGCGTGCTGTTAGGACCAGCACGATACTTGTTTGTTTATATAGACTCACCGTGTTTGTTTGTGTGTCTGTCCGTGCACTGTTTGTTAAGTGTTAGTCCGTTTTGTTTGTCTATTTATTTTGGCTTAAAGTGCTGTGTCCTGTCTTCTGTTTGTTTAAACCTTTTATTTTTAATAAACCGCGCAACAGTGCTTTCATCATTTCACCTCATCTGTTCTCTGTGTATTCATTTCCTGGTTCTGACGTCACCACTCAGCTAGCCGTGTGACATGGTGTCCTGCGTGGGATAACAGCGCCTCCACGCGTCAGACCAGGGAAAGTGCATTTTTATTTTTGAAGTGTCTTTTTGGGGGGAAAAAAAAAAAATGGGGAAAAAACAGCCTGAAGAAGCAGCAACAGCAGAGCAAAGGGGGAAAGGAGGAAGCAAGGCTGTGGTGTTTTGCCTGTGGCAAAACCTGTCACATCACCATGCACTGCTCCGTCCATGTGGCTCTTCGGACACTGTCCCGAAAGATGGGATGGGGGGAAGACACTGAGGAGTGGTTCCGCCGGAAGGCTAGGAAGCCAGGACCTGACCGGCTGTCAGTGCCACTGTGCCCCCTCTGCGAGGGTAAGCATTACTTTGCTGTCTGTCCCTTCCGCAGTTATGAGGAGGAACTAGCACCTGAGTAGGAGGAGCCCGTGCATCCAGCGCCCAGACGGGGGGACCGCGAGCGTCCAGCGCCCAGACGGGGGGACCGCGGGAATCCAAAGCCTGAGAGGCAGCTGTTCCCACCTCCACCAGCAGAGCAAGAATGTCTGCTGTCCCCACTTCCACCAGCAGAGGGTGAATGCGTGCCGGTATCACTTCCCCCACCATCACGAGGAGAGGAGCCGGAGCTGCCTCTGCCTCCACCATCACCACCAGCAGAGGAAGAATGCCTGCTGGTTTCTCCATTGCTACCAGCAGAGGAAGAATGCCTGCTGGTTTCCTCATCGCAACCAGCAGAGGAAGAATGTCTGCTGGTTTCCCCTTCCAAGACAGAGTGAGAGCCGCACCAGTTCCCTGCAAGAGAAACAGAGCCGCACCAGTTCCCTGCAAGAGAGGCAGAGCCGCACCAGTCCCCTGCAAGAGAGGGAGAGCAGCACCAGTCCCCTGCAAGAGGGGGAGACTACACACTGCTCCCACCTTCGTCGCCAGGAGACTACATGCTGCTCCCACCTTCATCGCCAGGAGACTACACGCTGCTCCCACCTTCGTCGCCAGGAGACTACACGCTGCTCCCACCTTCGTCGCCAGGAAACTACACGCTGCTCCCACCTTCGTCACCAGGAGACTACATGCTGCTCCCACCTTCGTCGCCAGGAGACTACACGCTGCTCCCACCTTCGTCGCCAGGAGACTACACGCTGCTCCCACCTTCGTCGCCAGGAAACTACACGCTGCTCCCACCTTCACCGGCAGGAGCAGAGCAGCAGGAGCTGCCTCTACCTCCGCCACTTCCACCAGCAGAGGGTGAATGCCTGCTGGGTCCACTTCCACCAGCAGAGGGTCAATGCCTGCTGGGTCCACTTCCACCAGCAGAGGGTCAATGTCTGCTGGGTCCACTTCCACCAGCAGAGGGTCAATGCCTGCTGGGTCCACTTCCACCAGCAGAGGGTCAATGCCTGCTGGTATCACTTCCCCGACCGCCATCTTCACCCCCAAGAGGAGAGGAGCAGGAGTTACCTCCGCCTCCAGCACCCCCAGGGGAAGAGGTGCAGGAGCTGCCTCTCCCTTCACAAGAAGTAGTACCAGGACTTAATGCTGGCATTCCTCAGCAACCACTGCATAGTCTGCTGAGGGGAGCACAGCGGAAAACAGCCCGGCCGCAGCGGCTATGAAGAGGGCCAGCACCGCCACTGCCACAGTGGCCAACTACAGCACCACGACTGGTCCTGACTCCGGCACCGCCCAAGGATGCCTGTCTCGCTTCGCCCAAGGATGCCTGCCTCACTTCGCCCAAGGATGCCTGCCTCGCTTCGCCCAAGGATGCCTGCCTTGCTTCGCCCAAGGATGCCTGCCTCGCTTCGCCCAAGGATGCCAGCCTCGCTTCGCCCAAGGGTGCTTGCCTTGCATCGCTTCAGGCTGCCTGTTGCTCCGCATCGCAGCAGGAAGTACTGTGGCCGGAACCCCACCAAGGGGAGCTGCCGGCCACGAAGAAGGGGGAGGAGGTCTGGAGACCACCAACCCCAGCAGCAGTTTCACCGCCGGAGATCGTGGGGGAGGTCAGGAGACCTGCTCCCACTGCAGCACTTTCGCTGCAGGAGATACTGTGGCCGGAGCCCCGGAAGAGGGAGCTGCCAGCTACAAAGAAGGGGGGAGGTCAGGAGACCACCCCCCAAGCAGTCTTTCCGCTGCCAGGACTACCCCGGCTGGAGGAGCCAGACTGGGGACTATTAATGTCTCTGCTGACAGCATTTCCGCTGTCAGCTGGGAAGCTGCCGGCATTGCCACCAGCAGCAGAAGAGTGGCAGGAGTATGCCACCCCGCTGTCAGCATTGCTGCTGACATCCTTACGACCTGTAGACCCCTTGAAGCCTCCGGTCCTGGCCCAGGACTTTGTGCTGGACTTTTGGGCTTTTAAGGGGGGGAGGTGGCCGTTGAGGCCATGTGTGATGCGCACAAGGGGGGGTATATGTGGCAATGTGCCCCGCCCCTGTGTGCATTTCTGTGTTGTATGTTGCGTGTGGTGTGTTAATGTTGGTGTATAGAGATGGCTGCACGGGATATAAATGGGTGTGTGCAGCACAAGTTATTTAAAATGTATAGTTGTATTTAGGCACAGGATTGCACATCACTTCACGTGCATTTAAAGTATATAATATGTGAGCACGAGGTTGCACATAATTAATTCACGTGCTGGGATTCAAGTGAATAATTAATTAGTAATTGAATCCCAGCAAAACAGTATATATAGATGCACGTTTTACTCACTCGGGGTTGTGTGTTCGGTGAGTGGAGAACGGGAGAGAGAGAAGGAGAACAGTAAATAACAATTGCTATCGCGTGCTGGTAGGACCAGCACGATACTTGTTTGTTTATATAGACTCACCGTGTTTGTTTGTGTGTCTGTCCGTGCACAGTTTGTTAAGTGTTAGTCCATTTTGTTTGTCTATTTATTTTGCTTAAAGTGCCGTGTCCTGTCTTCTGTTTGTTTAAACCTTTTATTTATAATAAACCGCGCAACAGTGCTTTCATCATTTCACCTCATCTGTTCTCTGTGTATTCATTTCCTGGTTCTGACGTCACCACTCAGCTAGCCGTGTGACAGTGCTGTAACATGTGTTTCTTTTAAAACTGTACATTTGAGACCTATGTAGCTAAAGGAAGATTATGGAATTATACTGTTAGCTGCAATTACCTTAAGATAAGGGAAAATGACACTGGTCAAAGTTAAGTGTGCTGTCTTCACTCCAATCTGGACCCCTTCAGTTCAGCAGTGAAAATGCCACGGACTTCCTCTAGGGGGCTTAAGACAACTAGTTTAGTGAAAAGCAGAATTGACAGAATTATTTTTGGTAATTACAAAATGAAAAATAGAGACTGTTCATTGTGTAATTTATATTGTCCCTCCTCATTCCTCTGGGGGAAAAGGTTTAAATTGTGATTTGTGCAATTGTAAAACTGTAATGAGCATCACTGAATCACTGAAACTAGCTGCCATCTGACTATTTCTCTGGAATGAGTTTTAGCGTTTGTGATAGGGATGTTAAAGGGCTTTGCATGGAACTGATATTCCTGAACTATATACATTTGTTGTACAACAAACAACAATTATAAGGGGCATGCCAACCCTTATTAAGTTTATCTAAGTATCTCTGCATGGTAGTTTTGCAGCTTTCCCGTGCATTTACCATCGTTTTCAATGGTTTGCCATTTTTTTTAATATGCCTTCTCATACCTCTCTAGGCTTTACAATGCTTACCTATGCTTTGCCATGCTTTCACTGTGCTTTATTGCACTGCTGTGATTTTGCTATGGGAAACTTTTATAAGGGCAGGACAAGAACTTATTAACTGCTGTGTTAAGTTATTTTCCCTAGACCTCTTTGAACTGTGTGGAAGGAAATATAACTGTTCTGAAAGAGCTCAAGACCAGGGCTTGAATGAGCCCTATCCTTGCTCAACAAATGCTATTGTATTTTGGCTAGTGGCACCTACATTCTAAAGATGATTACAGTCATTCCGAGCGGTTCTTATTACATTTAGTCAAAGACTGTGTTTATATTTTTTTTGATAGGTCTTTTAAGCTGTTTTTAGAAACTGAACTTCTGTTCTAGTTGCCTTCCCTAGACATATTTAACATAGCCTAACCTAAAAGGTTAAATATGCTATAGATTTAATAATAGTTTTAACTTGTTTCATGTTTTAAAATGTTTCTCCCCATACAGTTTAAATACAGGTATGGAGGAGATTTTTACAGTTTACTCATGTTTTTTTTTTTTTTAAAAAGAGCAAAACACCTGTTGACTATACAAAACTAGTATCAGAGATCTACAGTAAGTAATGTAAGTTAAGTTCTCTCTAATTGTTTCTCGGTTTTGTATATTGCTGTTGAGTCAATTCATGCTTTGAAAGTTTGGCCTTTTGTTTTGTAAAATATTTCAGCTTCCTAATAACTGTGTGTAAGATGTTGAACATGAAAAAGCACCGCTTTATCAGTTAATACATGAGCTATAGTGGACTCGTGGCAGTGGTTCAAACTTAGGAACATATTGCATGCTTATTTAACCATCCAGATTTAATAGAGTCTGTGTCTCTGAGGAATTGTCTTTTATTAAAACAGTAAAAGGCAGATAAGAAGGTATCGCTGCCTTTGAAAATATCATGGTAGGACTTAAAACCCAGATCAAATGTTACAGTAATGCACAGGTAGCGTGTATGGGCCACACCGTGCCTTTGGTCTACACAAAGCAAAGGAAATGACAGGCAACGACAAGAAATAGAAAACAATGGAATCTTTGAAAAGGCACAAACAAGCTTGAAAAAGGGCCATTTATGTTTTTATTCTGTGAACTGTCACGCTTGTTGACGACATTATTTTGTGCCACAAAGCTGAGGTTTCAGTCCAGCACTACATGGGGTACACCCTGGGAAATTCCAGCAAACAAAAAGAAAAAATCCATGAAGCTAACCTGCTGGGCACTTCCATTTGTTAATGTCTTGTGCAGCTTTAAAGGATTTATTGTACACATGTATTTCAATTTTAAAGAATGATATCTAGTACCAGGTTACAAAAATTTCCAGTTGCATGCATTGCTTTTAGTTAATCTTGCACTTAATTCTGAGTCAAATGGTCCATTCAATTTTCCACTCAATGTCTCCTGCCATTAACCAACCAGTTGCTTCCCCTAACATATCCAAGTGAGTCTGCCTCAATAACACGACTAGGCAAACGTAGGACAGAAAGAGAGAGACACTTCTTCATACAGAGAGTGGTAAGGGTATGGAATGGGCTACCTAGTCATGTTATTGAGCTAGATTCACTTGGATCATTTAAAGAACCGACTTGACAAAGAACTACTAAGAACCGGGTGAGATTAGATGGACCCAATGGCCTCCTGTCATTTATACATGTTCTTGTATTCTTCTGATAAATTGCAAACAGGATTTGACTTTGAAAACACTGCTGAAATGATCTAATGAAATAGTACTACCTGGAAGTATGTCATGTAAACTTTCTTTAAAAATGCAGAACCAGGTATAATTTTCCCCAATTTGAATACCTCTGTAACCCAAATACTGGGACAGATGGACTAAACCAGTTGTCAAGACAATTGCCTCTTTTTCATTAAACCTAGAAGCCCAGCCCAGCCTGGTTGGTCTCTGTACCAAAATTCTTCAATCTTATATATATATATATATATATATATATATATATATATATATATATATATATATATATATATATATATATAATTTAAGTGAACAGTTTTTTTAATTGTAAATATCATGTTGGCTTATTTGTTTTTTATTATTTTTTTTTTATTTTTTGGTGCCTATTTTTAGCTATTTGAGTTTTATTTAAATTGTTTATTTTTTAGGAGCTTTCGCTTTTTATGTACTGTAAGAAATTATTGTTTTCGGTTACTTTCTAAAATTCCTGGCTGTTTTTTTCTGTCACAGTATGTATAGTAACGTGACAGTACTTGCACACCTTTGCTGTCTTCCACAACAAAGTCCTTATGGTCACAGGCATATTCTTTTAGCCAGCACGAGTAGCAATTGTTTTTATTCTTACTTTCTTTATGTCACGACTCACATCTCCACGTTCTCCACTCTGAACACCAACACTGTTTAGCCAAAGTTGCGGGTTTTTATACATGTGATCAACTCCTCATTAGTAATAAATTAATCAATCTGGAGACAGTCACATTCTGCCCGAGTTTAGCATGGATGGGGAATTTTAACCCCATCCATGCTGTAAAATAATTAACAACAAAACAACATTCAAACAAAAGACAGTACCTTTAAATAATTCTACAAATACAAAATAGCCCAAAACATAAAATACTCACAGAAGAAAATCAGAAGCCCTAATTAAAATGTATGGTATATATTCTGGATGCTGTATATCAGTGTTATAATATATGGTAGATATTCCAGATGCTCAATATCAATTGAAGGCAGACACTTCAATCTCTTTTGGAGTATAATTTGGCTGTCGTTGGGGTGACTTATTCATTTCTTAATTGATCTGTATGAATGGAAGGTTTAATAAAAGAGAAGGTGCTGTCAGGGTTGATGTGAAACCTTGATCACCCTGCTAAATATCCAGCCAGTAAAACCTTCACTCTATTTCAAATGCTTCTGTAAACAACTTGGTTTTTGTTAAAAGATTTTTTTATGTCAAATAAATATTTAATATAGCCACAATTTGGCCAGATTTGAATTTGAGCTTGCAAGCTCTAAGTTAGACGACTCAAGCCACCTGGTAGTCTCTAATGTTGTTGTTGTTGTTATTATTATTATTATTAACTGGTCATTTACCAGACACTTTTATCCAAAGTGACTTACAGAGACTAGGGGGTGAACTATGCATCACAGCTGCTGCTGCAGAGTCACTTACAATAGGACCTCGGTTTTACGTCTCATCCGAAGGACGGAGCACAAGGAGGTTGAGTAACTTGCTCAGGGTCACACACAGTGTCAGTGGCTGGGACTGAACCAGGAACCTCCTGGTAACAAGCCCTTTTCTTTAACCACTGGACCACCAAGCCTCTCTATAGGTGAGTCAGTTATAGTTTTGAAGTTCTGAATCTAAAACTTAAATTCAATGAAGCATTTTTCAATGCTTTCCTTTTCTTCAAACGTGTAGAGGTGTCAATGGCTTGTTAGTCACGTAGGCAAGCATGGAAAAGAATATAAAGAAATAAACAACATCAAATAGACGTGAGAATTAGTAAAGTACAAATACAAATACAAAGAAAAAGATGAGAGGATTGGGGAGGATTGTACATAGTGTGAGGTCTTAAAGGGAATATTTAGAAGTTTTAAAGTTAAACAAAAACAGATTACTATGACTGCAGTTTGAACATTAAAGTGATAACACATCACCCTGCTCTTGCAGTGTAACGGTTCTCAGCCTCAGAGCCTTGGAAGACTGGGCAGAGCTTGCAGTAAGAATACTGGTGGCTAGGTGCAGGGCCAACATGAATGACCTCTGATGTATTACACCCACCAGAGTGAAATAAAAAAAAAAAATCAAGTTGAAAGAAAGATTCAACATTACCTCTTGCAATTGTTGCTAAGGCTCTGGAAAATAACCACAAATCAGAACAGAAAGAAGAAGCGTTAATGCCTGTGATTTTAAAGTATCACGTTAATATGATGTTCTTTAGAGTTAATACAAGTTAAGAAGTTGGAGGACATGACTGAAATTACCTTACAAACGTTTTTGTAAAGCTTTTTTCAAAATCACAGCCCCTGGGGGAAATTCATACACCTTGCATACAACCTACACACATACAGAAATAGCTGCAGTTGTTAAATTATGCATATCTAGTATAATTACCATATTAATGACCTTAAAATGACACAATATACTGTATAAAAGTGCTATTTAAAATAAAACTTTAAATTAATGATTGTTCGTTGTAATTTATCGGTGCTTGTTTTTCTTGTCAAACTGGTTGCAGAGCTCGGCATGTGACTCAAGCCTGCACAGAACGCGCTCTTCACTGAGAAAAGCAGTTTCTTCAAGGGACCTTTTTTGGTTCACCAGAAAAACATAAACAAAGCTTGCGGTAATAATACTGGTGGCTAGATGCCAGGGAGTTATCATTATTTTAATGTTCAAACGGCCGTTCAAACAATGCATCTGGGAAAAGCTAAAATGTGCACAAAACAAAGGCAAGCAAAATGGGATATGTATTATTAGCTGTTCTATTCATTGCTGTTCTTTGGTCTTTCTTTCATTGAGCTTTTTGTAAAGACATAGAAAAAGACTTCTAGTCAGAATGTTTGACATGGTGTTTAAGTTTTTGTTCGTATTTGCAATTCTTCTACAGTGAAAAAGAACCCACTCACAGTGCTATGTATTTCACAGCAGTTGATGTTGTTGCACCTCAGTGGATTGCGAAGGTAGAAAGAAATGACTGTTTTATTCCAATACATGTCGTGACGTATCAGATTAATAAAGGCTATCAATGTTGTTTTCTTAGACAACTTCAGTATGATTTAAAAGAGGATTATCTTATATTATCTTTTGAAATTTACATCAGAAATGTCAGTAGGCTGCAGCAAGCCTTTGGAATCAAAGATGTAAATGTCAACTCGATATCCATTCTTCCATTGTTGGTTATGCTTGGTTTTTTATGGAAAACAAAACATGATTAAGGATTAAACATCAAATATGGACTAAACCAATTGAACAGAAGTAAAGTTACGAATGAGAGGAGGCCATTTTTCCCATTAATGCTGGTCATGTTCCTAGTAGCTGAACTTAGTCTAGTTGGGATTTAAAGGATCCCATAATCAGTAACATGACCCATTCCATACTTACACCTCCCCCCCATCCCCCCTCCCTCGTGTAGATGCGTGGAAAATGGTGTTATGAACATAATACAGTCAGTAGTCAGTACACCAGACCAAGACCGACCACCGGATGAATTTGAGAACCAAAAGTTTCCCACAGTCATTTTGCAGTTTTCCCATGGTTATACTTTACATTTGACATAGTTTACCCTGGTTTGCCATGTTTTTTAATATGCTTTACAATACCTCTGTGGGCTTCACATTGCTTTCCTATGCTTTTATTATGGGTACCTTTTATAAGAGAGGGAAGTTACACTTCACAAAACAAGTTAGTATGATCTCCATTTCAGACCTCATACAGTTGTGAGATTTCTTAATCCTATCAGGTTTGCTAAAACATAGGTTTCTATCAAGACTATATATTTGAGACTGAATGGATATGCATTGTGTGGGAAATGTATGGAATTATTTTGTCAGCTAAAATTACTTTTAAATGGAATCTAAGTAGGAAGAAGCATAAAATTCACAGTCAAGAAGATAAGATGATGTTATAGATCATTTCATGTCATATCAGCATTCTTCGTTGTAGACACCTACATAGTTACTGCTGAAAACTAGAATATATATTCATAGTTCGATAATCTGTCACTGATGCTGACATTATATCATATTTTTAAGGTCAAACTACCCGCAGATAAATATTCATGAAGGCAGCTGTAGAGATGCAAGACTGCGTCCCATCCACCTTGTGTGCACAGAAAGGAGCCGGTGGAAAAGTTGATATTCAATCGGGCATTAAAGTTTATTACAGTTTTTATCCTGCAATTTCCTTGTTTCTTTTTTTATTGAAAATCCTGGTTAAAATAATTATTAAATGACCTTAAAGTGATCGTAGCTAACAAAATCATTTCACAAATCTTGCCGGTTTTTCCATTGCCTATCTAGGCCTCAAATGTGCAGTTTTGAAAGAAACACCTGTTTTAGCAAACATGTATTTTCACTATATAACATGATATCTGATTCTGCAATAAATAAATATCTGAGTCTACAAGCCTTGCTTTCTGGTTGTCTTGCACTTCCTTGGTCACCTGGAGTGTGAAATTGTTCCTACCCTATCAACACTGTTTCATGAACCAACCAAACAATAACAGATTTCCTGAAAACACGGCAAGCAAACTGAATGTGCTGTGCAAAGTCACCAGTCTTCCCTGGGAATGTCAGAGAGAGCGGTGCATTGCTTCTGGTGATCCTGCAAGTTAGGGAGGCAAAACTGACTATTTCTCCTCATCATGCTGCAGCGCACCCTACTGGCCAGGTGCCTGGTGAGCTCAAGCTCCCCTGCTGTCCTCCAGGGGCTGGTAGCTCGCTGACATCTACTCTCGAGTTCCTGGGTGTAAAGAGGTGATTGGCTTGGGGATCAGAAGGTGTTGTGGGCAATTGCTGCAGTGAGGGAATGTAATTGGACATTCTAAATTGGGGAGAAAATAATTGGGCACTCTAAATTTATTTTAAAAAAAGTATGCAGCTACACTTGGTACCTACAAATAGCAATACCTGACAAATCACTTTTTTCCCCCCAAATATTCTCATCAGCAATTACAGCCTTGGTAAACAATTTAGTTTTTATGGGTTCTCAAGAAACAAGCGACCAGAGTTCAGTATTTGTGTAGAAAGCTGCTCTGGTGTTAATATCCAATGCAGTGCTTTTTTCAAATCATTCAAATTATCATTATATCTGCAAATAAATAATACAAATGCCAGGCTACAAATGGGCCCCTTGCTGGTCTGTGTTGCAAATAGACAAATTATATTTTCTACTACTGCTGTATGCGTCATAATGACAGCAAGGGTGAGGTATTTTGCATGAATACTAATCGTAAATACAGGCTTCTACAGGAGTTCAAAACGGTAAAAGATTAATTGCAAAGAATATTCATGGCAAATAATAGTCATACAATAATAGTGTGCAAATGGCCACAGAAGCATCTTGTAAAGACACTATATTCATTTATCCACCATGTAACTTTTTTTTTTTTTTTTTTTGGTTCCTGGGTAGTAAGTGTTATTTCCTAATTGCTTATGCCTCAAAAGTATAGAAAATGGCTATTATTCCCCACAAACTTTGCTTTTGTGACCAGGACAGTGATACTTTGAAATTCACCTATTTTCCAGAACATTCCAGATAGATTCAGTGCTGGGTGAAATAAATGTATTTTTGTAGGATGGTACAGAGGGGAAAAGAGAGCCATGAAGTTCGCTATCCCAAGAATTTGGCGGGAACCCACTGACCACTCAAGCAACTGCTACTTCTGCATGGTGGACCCTTCCAAACGTCGGACTGGCAAGAATGCACCTGCTATCACATATCCGGACCTTCCTTCATCCATCGCCCCGGTGCCACACTGCCATGAGCTCCCCGTACCCATTTCTCTGGAGAGAGAGCAGCCGTCTTTAGAAGAGAGCAGCAAGTCAGAGAGCGAGGAAGACGTTGTAGATCCAGATGACAATTTCAGAGGTGGAGCTGAGGAGAGAAACCCCAACCAAAAAGACCTCAACGACTTGATTAGAGATCTTGGTCTCACCAAGTCCAATGCCGAGCTTTTGATGTCTAGGCTCAAGCAGTGGAACTTGTTGGATGAAAGTGTGCAAGTCGCAGATCAGAGGAAGCGTCACCAACCTTTTTCCAGCTTCTTCACCTGTCAAGATGGGCTCTGCTTCTGCCACAATGTGACCAGTCTGTTCGAGGCAATCGGAATCGCCTGTAACCAGAATGAGTGGCGCCTCTTCATTGACAGCTCATCCAGGAGCCTCAAAGTCGTGCTGCTCCATAATGGTAACAAGTACCCGTCTCTTCCCTTGGCTCACTCGGTGCACCTCAAAGAGGATTACAACAGCATCAAGACCTTGCTGGACGCCTTGAAGTATGATGAGTATGGCTGGGAGGTCATAGGAGACTTCAAAATGGTGGCATTCCTGATTGGTCTCCAAAGCGGTTTTACCAAGTTTCCCTGCTATCTTTGCCTTTGGGACAGCAGGGACACCAAGGCGCACTACCACAGGCGGGACTGGCCACAGCGGACCGAGTTCTCTGTGGGGAGGAACAACGTCAAGTGGGAGCCACTGGTGGACCCCCGGAAGGGGGACTCTGGTGAAGAACTACGGCACAATGGGCTGTAGGATGTCCCTCAAAGTCCATATCCTTGATGCTCATCTTGATAAATTCAAGGAGAACATGGGAGCGTACTCGGAGGAGCAAGGCGAGTGCTTCCACCAGGATATACTGGACTTTGAACACCGCTACCAAGGACAGTATAACGAGAACATGATGGGAGACTACATTTGGGGGCTGATTCGTGAAAGTGATTTACAGTATAATCATAAATCTCGAAAAACTACTCACTTCTAAATCTTTTGTAGTCATTTTTGTATTACTACATAAATACATGTTAATTTGGATTCATATGTTGTTTTTTTCTGACTTTATGTGAACGAAAAGACACAAATTCGCCCGTTTTCTCATTGGAAATAGGTAAATTTCAAAACATCACTGTCCTGGTCACAAAAGCAAAGTTTGTGGGGAATAATAGCCATTTTCTATACTTTTGAGGCATAAGCAATTAGGAAATAACACTTACTACCCAGGAACAAAAATTGTGTTACATAGTGTTATGCCTTTTGACGTCCACGCAAATACAACGTGTGTAATCCTGCTGTTCTATTAATCTTTTTCAAAGCTTTTTACAAACACACAATATCAATGTGTTAATATAATCTAAGAAAAACAGTGATAACATACATTTGGACGGGAAATCTTTAGCATTGTAAGAAAGATGACTTCTAATTTGTATTTTCTTGCTTCCTAGTTGCTAATCACATTTATCAGTAATACACTTCCACCCCAGTTAATATCAAAGGGGAATTGATTGAAGCTTTTAAAATTGTAAAATAATTTGGCAATGTTAAGCCTAGCCAATACCCTAAGCACACAGAACCACAGAACACAGTTGGAAATCAATGCCTCTTTTCCACTGCCTGGTGCTTCAGGCTTCTGCTGCCCATGTCTAGCCGGGGAAATCAAAAGAGCGTTTCAGTGCATTTTAACAAACCTGGACAACCTCGGAAATTCTTGCCGTGTGTCAATGGTCACAGAGGGATTGTGGGATTGTACTGAGTTTTGTTTTAAACAAATATATTTAACCATAGGCTCATTACAGATAAAAAGGAATCTGGTTAAGGAGAGCACAGCTAAACAAACAGCCAGGCTTTGATGTTGTGCTTATCATGAAAGAAAAAAAGCAATGCAACTTGAGACTTTTGTCTTGTGTGCCGAAGCAGGATGAACATTGTTTAGTTTAGCAAAGTTCACTTTTTTTCTGTGAATACAGTAAAGCTTAAAGAAAAACAATAAAGAACCTATATGTGTTTTACCTACATGAAAGAAAATCAGCCACAATGGTAGCGATTTCTCTGATGGTTTCTTCTCTACACACGCCTCCTGGCTGCGTGATGATGCACTTCCTTTGTAGCCAGTTTGGCTACATGGAGTATGAGACACAAATCCTGAGCAGATAGCTGCGCTCAGCCACTCTGGCGAGCCGTGGAAACACCCTGTTCTGTTGACGTGGGAGTCAGGCAGTGGAAACAGGGCATAAGCAAAGATAGATTCACAAAAAAGGATAGGAGAGAGTGGTGAGGGTTTGGAATGAATTACCAAGCCATGTTGCTGATTTCGTACTGTATCATTTGGATCCTTTTAGAAGAATAGCACTATGGGGGGAAAAAGCATAAGACAATTTTCATGCGGCTTTTTGTAGTTGAAGTACACTATAGAAATATTGACGATCACAGTAGTTAACTAAGCTTATTGTCATCATTTTACCTTCGTCTCTTTGAAGTGATTTGAAGTAAAAAAAAAAAATAATAAAAAAAATAAGTACTTCATATTTTGGTAGTAGAGTCGGAGTGTGGTATCAGTCAAATATCAGTCAGTTTTTGTTTTCAGTGTTTATTTTCAAGTTCAACATACCGTATACAACACTCCTCTTGGAGTAACGTATTTATTTTGGGCCTGGTTCCTCATTGAAACATCATTAAAACAGCCCGTGGTAAAGGCAGAGGCTGCTTCATGCGATAATATTCTACGTATTTGTTGTTTCTGACCAGATGAAACACAACTTGACTTGCGTGTAGCAGGGATATCTACCATTAGTAAAGTTTACCACAGTGTTTTTGTACAGTATTGTTACAGTTTTTGCATGATTATACTATGTATTTACCATAGTTTACCCTGGTTTTCCATGTTTATTAATATGCTGCATCATCCTTTCTGGTCTTTACAATGCTTACTTATGCTTTACCATGCTTTCACTGTGCTTTACTACACTTTGTTATGCATTTACTACTGGACACTTTTATAAGGGTATACAGACAAGCTGGGTGTTGATCATATCTCACACCCATCTTATCAGATTTAAATCAGAAATACAGATAGGAAGCCCTCCTAGATCCTTATTGGAAACTTGTTCCATAATAAACATTCAAATGAAAGACCCTATTATTTATTAACAATATTTAATTATATCTGCATCCCAGTAGTTTTTTTGTATCTATTCTGTAGAACTTATTCTGTCTGGATCTTCCCATCACCTCAAATCTCTCACATCACAGATGCAATTACAACAACGATCATTTGACAACATATCATTTTTCGCATTCACACCCAACTGGCAATATAAAGAAAAGCTGCTGAAATGTATCTTCAAGATTGCTGTTTTCACGTTTACATGCCTTGGCTTAGCTCGGTTCTCTGCATCTCATTCACAATGGGGCTTTGATTTTTTAATATTCATACTTAGCATTCTTTCAAACACTTACACTTATTACATTTTTGTATTCTCTAAATTGGCTATTAAGACCTGAGGACTAATTTAGTCTTTGGAGACTTCTTGCGGTATTACTTCCTAGAAGCTTGTTTAGGGGAATTAACTCAACAGAATAGAATAGCTAGAAGGTCCCGTCTGAAATTAAAAACCAGCAGGTATTGGCACTATAGACACATAACAACATTTATAAACAAAAAGTAATAAACGAAAGTATGAGGCTTTAAGCTAGAATGGGAGGAAGCATTTGCTTTCACTGAAAACCGTGGTAAACCTCTGTGTCTCATCTGCAACAAATCGCTTATACACTAGTTCCTCCTGGATTAGACTTCAGGAGAAATAAGATAGCCTCATTAAAAGCATGCCTCAGCAGTCAGCAGATGGTCCTTTTGGTGTTCAGTGAAGAAGCTGTGTAACGACTCAAGCAAGTTTTGTATGGTATGGAATATCGCTCGTGCCAAACATCCTTATTCAGATGAATGAATCTTTTTATAAAATTGGAGTGTTGGCGCTAGACTAGAGAATGCATGTTTACATGTTATATTGCTGGTCTAAAATGTACCTTATATGGTAACACTTATATTAAGATGCTGCTTATTAATGTTTTATAAATATATCATATATGCTTAATAACTATGTTATAGAGCATTGATAAAGGATTATAGATGGTTTATAACCATGCAATAGCCATAGACAGAATTATGTTTAAACATCCCAAAGTACAATAGGTAGCTAAAAACTGTCCCCTTTATAAAAACGTAATTCTGTCTATGGCTAGTGTATGGCTAAACATCCCAAAGTAGAATAGGTGGCTAAAAACTGTCCCCTTTATAAAACTGTAATTCAGTCTATGGCTATTGCATGGTTATAAACCATCTATAATGCTTTATTAACACTATATAACATAGTTATTAAGCATCTATTATATATTTATAAAATATTGGTAAAACATTAATAAGCAGGATCTTAATATAATGTGTTACCTATTATATTTACATATTGTGCGTCTCGTCATGAGCATGTACTATAATCCCTTTCAAAATAAATACAGTGCATTTATCATCCCCAAAGCTCTCAAAAGTTTTTAATACATGCAGGGTTCTGGCTACCCGGGTCCTGACCTGGGTAACCAGCTACCCGGGTCGACCCTAGCTCGAGCGAGACAAAATGCATGATGGGATGTAATTGGAGGAAGTAACACACAGCCACACCTGCATGAGGTTTCACTTCCACAAGGAACTTGTAAGTCTTTTATGTTTATTCACGGTTTGTTGATTGAGACACACCCTGAGCCAGATTGTTGCAGGGATGGAGTGGAGCGATGAAGAAATGTTTGGGCCGACAATTCAATCAAAGGAAGCTTGGATGGAAGCGTCTGTAACAAGCACATCTTCCAAACAATCTGTGAGAGGTTGGCTGAAGCTGGATTTCACAGGTTGCCAGTCCAATGCAGAGACGGACTAGAGGAAGCGTGGTCATGTGAACGTTGCTGCTTCCGATACGCGCTTCTATCCCCCCAGGTTGACCCTGCTTCTTCAAAAAGCAGTGTGAAAACGTTTACCTGACCCGCATGGCACCAGGTAGAGCATACCAGTATGAAAGGGGCTTCAGTGTGGCCTCACCAGTGCATTGTACAACCTCACCATAATCTCATTTTAATAGTACACTTTTGATTATATACCCAAGTATTCTGTTTGCCCTTTTTACTTACTTCCCCATACAGTCTGGTTGAGGACAGCAATGTCTATTACAACACCAAGGACTTTCTTGAGACTGTTCTTGTTCTATACCACCCATTTGGTGTTTGGTTTTTAAAGTTTCAAGCTTGATAATGCCATTGCTTAGTTTCAGAGGGTGAAAAGAGTTAAGGGCTATTCACACTGTAGCTTTATTCGCTGCGTTTTTTACGCCCGACATTTCGCTGCTATTTTTGTATTCAGACTTGCGTGTCAAATATCTCAGGTAAGGTGGTGAAACGTCTGATTATAGCAGTGCAGAATATCTTGTTCTTTATGATAAGCAGCACAAGAAATATCTTTATTATTATTATTATTATTTATTTCTTAGCAGACGCCCTTATCCAGGGCGACTTACCATCGTAAGCAAATACATTTCAAGTGTTACAATACAAGTAATACAATAAGAGCAAGAAATACAATAACTTTTGTTCAAGCAAAGTACAAGTGTGACAAACCACAATTCAATAATACAGCAGATAATAGTGATAGTTACATCAGGATATGATTAAATAGTGATAGTTACATCAGGATGTGATTAAATACAAAGTACTACAGGTTAAACACTTGGCAGATTACAGTATTCTGAAGTACAGGATTAAATGCAGTAAAATAGGGGGCAGATAAGAGCAAAATGAAGCACATTTAAATGAAGGGTGATAGTGTCCCAGGATACAAACAGAGGAGTTCTACAGGTGCTGTTTGAAAAGTCTTAAGGAAGCGCCGGAATGTGGTCAGGGACTGGGCAGTTCTGACATCTGTAGGAAGGTCATTCCACCACTGCGGAGCAAGGGTGGAGAAGGAGCGGGCTCTGGAGGCAGGGGAGCGTAGATAAAGAATACAAACATAAATTATGGGGAAATATGAGGAAATCGGAAAGTAAGCCTGTGACAGAGAGCAAATGAATCCTAGTCAACAATCTCCCTCCCGACCTGTGAGGGCGCTGTATAACAGGAACAGTGTGCCCTGGACTGGATGGTTTGGCAGTTCCTTCCAGGGTCAGTCGGAAGTCAATCATCCAGAAAGGGGGTGGAGTCACAATTCCAGAAGTCATCGCCTTAATGCGGTAGGCGATGTGTCAGTCATGGATTGGAGGATATATCTGAAGTATATCAGGGGATGTGGCCAAGCAATCTGTTCCTTGGTTATGGTTACGAAAGGACCCGTAAAGGATTACTGTGTTGTAAAAAGAGTTTTTGTGTTTTGTTTTGTCTCTCTATTAAACTGTCACATTTGTCATTTATAAAGGCTAAACTCCGGGAGCTGTAGCTAAACAGCCAGCAAACAAACCCGGACTACACTTCACCATTGTGCATGTTTAAACTTGTAATTCACAACCTACACTAATAGCACTCACTCTGGACTTGTGACCGTGTTTGTGTTTGTGTGTGTCTTGTTTGTGTGATTACTGTTATTATTTCAGGCCTGAAACCCGTGGTTTGACTGGCTTTACACATCGCTGTGTATAGACAGTATTATTATTTAAAAGCAAATAATAAAGCTTTGTTTTTCACCATTGAGCTGTTGTTGGATTGTTATTCCTGAGCACTGCATCACCTCTACACCTGCGCACTGTAAACCACTTTGCCACAAAGCACTATTGGTATGTGTCACAAAGACGGCCAGAGTGGGTGGCGTCAGACCAGAAAAGGAATACACAGACGGTGGTGATGAGCTGAGTGCAATGGCTGCACTCAGCGTTTATTAACAAATAAAAGGTTTTAAACGGTACACGAATCACAGGACACGGCACTGGTAGCCAAAATAAACAGACAAACAAAACGAACTAACACTTAACAAACGGTGCACGGAGAGACAAAACAAACAAACACGGTGAGTGAAAACAACTACTAATTCTTGCTCTTTTCATTAACATTTACCTCCGCTCCAATCCCGTTCTCCACTCACCGAACACCAACCACAAGTGACTAAAACGTGCATCTATATATACTGTTGTGCTGGGATTCAATTACTAATTAATTACTCACTTGAATCCCAGCACGTGAATTCATTACGTGCAACCCCGTGCCACACATTATACACATTTTATCTGCACGTGAAGTGATGTGCCATCCTCGTGCCTAAATATAATTATACACTTTAAACACACGTGAAACACAGACCCGTTTATATCCCGTGTACCAATCTATACACCAACATTAACATACGCACGCATACATACATACACAGAACACACAAATGCACACAGGGGCGGGGCACTTTGCCACATACAGTGCCTTGCGAAAGTATTCGGCCCCCTTGAACTTTGCGACCTTTTGCCACATTTCAGGCTTCAAACATAAAGATATGAAACTGTAATTTTTTGTGAAGAATCAACAACAAGTGGGACACAATCATGAAGTGGAACGAAATTTATTGGATATTTCGAACTTTTTTAACAAATAAAAAACTGAAAAATTGGGCGTGCAAAATTATTCAGCCCCTTTACTTTCAGTGCAGCAAACTCTCTCCAGAAGTTCAGTGAGGATCTCTGAATGATCCAATGTTGACCTAAATGACTAATGATGATAAATAGAATCCACCTGTGTGTAATCAAGTCTCCGTATAAATGCACCTGCATTGTGATAGTCTCAGAGGTCCGTTTAAAGCGCAGAGAGCATCATGAAGAACAAGGAACACACCAGGCAGGTCCGAGATACTGTTGTGGAGAAGTTTAAAGCCGGATTTGGATACAAAAAGATTTCCCAAGCTTTAAACATCCCAAGGAGCACTGTGCAAGCGATAATATTGAAATGGAAGGAGTATCAGACCACTGCAAAGCTACCAAGACCTGGCCGTCCCTACGAACTTTCAGCTCATACAAGGAGAAGACTGATCAGAGATGCAGCCAAGAGGCCCATGATCACTCTGGATGAACTGCAGACATCTACAGCTGAGGTGGGAGACTCTGTCCATAGGACAACAATCAGTCGTATACTGCACAAATCTGGCCTTTATGGAAGAGTGGCAAGAAGAAAGCCATTTCTTAAAGATATCCATAAAAAGTGTCGTTTACAGTTTGCCACAAGCCACCTGGGAGACACACCAAACATGTGGAAGAAGGTGCTCTGGTCAGATGAAACCAAAATCGAACTTTTTGCAACAATGCAAAACGTTATGTTTGGCGTAAAAGCAACACAGCTCATCACCCTGAACACACCATCCCCACTGTCAAACATGGTGGTGGCAGCATCATGGTTTGGGCCTGCTTTTCTTCAGCAGGGACAGGGAAGATGGTTAAAATTGATGGGAAGATGGATGGAGCCAAATACAGGACCATTCTGGAAGAAAACCTGATGGAGTCTGCAAAAGACCTGAGACTGGGACGGAGATTTGTCTTCCAACAAGACAATGATCCAAAACATAAAGCAAAATCTACAATGGAATGGTTCACAAATAAACATATCCATGTGTTAGAATGGCCAAGTCAAAGTCCAGACCTGAATCCAATCGAGAATCTGTGGAAAGAACTGAAAACTGCTGTTCACAAATGCTCTCCATCCAACCTCACTGAGCTCGAGCTGTTTTGCAAGGAGGAATGGGCAAAAATTTCAGTCTCTCGATGTGCAAAACTGATAGAGACATACCCCAAGCGACTTACAGCTGTAATCGCAGCAAAAGGTGGCGCTACAAAGTATTAACTTAAGGGGGCTGAATAATTTTGCACGCCCAATTTTTCAGTTTTTTATTTGTTAAAAAAGTTTGAAATATCCAATAAATTTCGTTCCACTTCATGATTGTGTCCCACTTGTTGTTGATTCTTCACAAAAAATTACAGTTTCATATCTTTATGTTTGAAGCCTGAAATGTGGCAAAAGGTCGCAAAGTTCAAGGGGGCCGAATACTTTCGCAAGGCACTGTATACCCCCCCTTGTGCGCAGCACACATGGCCTCAACGGCCACCTCCCCCCTTAAAAATCCAGCAGTCCAGGACAAAGTCTCGGGCTGGGAAGGGAGGCTTCAGTAGGCCCATGGCTGGCAATGCTGTCAGCTCCCCTGCCGGTAGTGGCACGGCTGACAGCATGCTGGTCCCGTCCTGCAGCGAAAAAGCTGCGGGGGCGGGTGGTCCCCCGACCTCCCCCTTCTTCGTAGCCGGCAGCTCCAGCTCCTCTGCTCCTGGCGGTGGTGGAGGCAGAGGTAGCTCCAGCTCCTCTGCTCCTGGCGGTGGTGGAGGCAGAGGTAGCTCCAGCTCCTCTGCTCCTGGCGGTGGTGGAGGCAGAGGCAGCTCCAGCTCCTCTGCTCCTGGCGGTGGTGGAGGCAGAGGCAGCTCCAGCTCCTCTGCTCCTGGTGGTGGTGGAGGCAGAGGCAGCTCCAGCTCCTCTGCTCCTGGTGGTGGTGGAGGCAGAGGCAGCTCCAGCTCCTCTGCTCCTGGCGGTGGTGGAGGCAGAGGCAGCTCCAGCTCCTCTGCTCCTGGCGGTGGTGGAGGCAGAGGCAGCTCCAGCTCCTCTGCTCCTGGTGGTGGTGGAGGCAGAGGCAGCTCCTGCTCCTCTGCTCCTGGAGGTGGTGGAGGCAGAGGCAGCTCCTGCTCCTCTGCTCCTGGAGGTGGTGGTGGCGGAGGCAGAGGCAGCTCCTGCTCCTCTGCTCCTGGAGGTGGTGGAGGCAGAGGCAGCTCCTGCTCCTCTGCTCCTGGAGGTGGTGGAGGCAGAGGCAGCTCCAGCTCCTCTGCTCCTGGCGGTGCTGGCTCCCTCTGCTGTGGCGGCTGGGCATGTGCGCACCGTGCTGCCTTCAGCAGCATAGCGAGAGGCTGCTGGGGGACACCAGCATCCTGCCCTTCTCCCCCCCAAAAATTTTCAGGGGGTTGAGCCTGTAACCCCTCCCCTTCCGGCTCTTGGGGCTGAACCAGCAGGCATTTTCCCTCTGCTGGTGGCTTGGGTCCCAGGGCTGTGGAAGCCCCGACTTGCCTCCCTTTGGGCTGTGGACGCACCGACTCCTCCCTTTTGGGCTGTGGACGCACCGACTCCTCCCTTTTGGGCTGTGGACGCACCGACTCCTCCCTTTTGGGCTGTGGACGCACCGACTCCCCCCTCTTGGGCTGTGGACGTTCGGGCTCCTCCCACTCAGGCGTAGGACGTTCGGGCTCCTCCCACTCAGGCGTAGGACGTTCGGGCTCCTCCCACTCAGGCGTAGGACGTTCGGGCTCCTCCCACTCAGGCGTAGGATGTTCGGGCTCCTCCCACTCAGGCGTAGGACGTTCGGGCTCCTCCCACTCAGGCGTAGGACGTTCGGGCTCCTCCCATTTGGGCTGTGAAGGCAAAACCAGCAGGCATTCACCCTCTGCTGGTGGAGATGGGGACAGCAGGTACTCACCCTCTGCTGGTGGAGATGGGGACAGCAGGTACTCACCCTCTGCTGGTGGAGATGGGGACAGCAGGTACTCCTCTGCTGGTGGTCCTGCTACCTGGGCTGCTGTTCCATTTATGGTTGCCTCCAGGTAGCTGAGGACAAACTCCACACCTTCCTCCAAGGTGTTTGGGGTGTGTTCCTCCTGATAGACCTCCCATCTCTCACTGTCCATCATCCACAGGGCCCGGACGACTATGGGCAGAGACTGGGCCTCCAGCCCAGCATTCTCCAGCAACCAGCCCCGCAGTTTGATGGCGTCTTCTGCCATTGACTTTTTCTCTTCTTTTTTTTTTTGTTTTTTTTTTTTTTTTTCCCCAAAAACAATATTTGTAATCCTTTTTTTTTTTTTTTTTAATCCAGACCCCTCCTGGTCTGACGCTTGGAGGCGCGGCTATGGCAATGGCTGCACTCAGCATTTATTAACAAATAAAAGGTTTTACACAGACGGTGGTGATGAGCTGAGTGCAATGGCTGCACTCAGCGTTTATTAACAAATAAAAGGTTTTAAACGGTACACGAATCACAGGACACGGCACTGGTAGCCAAAATAAACAGACAAACAAAACGAACTAACACTTAACAAACGGTGCACGGAGAGACAAAACAAACAAACACGGTGAGTGAAAACAACTACTAATTCTTGCTCTTTTCATTAACATTTACCTCCGCTCCAATCCCGTTCTCCACTCACCGAACACCAACCACAAGTGACTAAAACGTGCATCTATATATACTGTTGTGCTGGGATTCAATTACTAATTAATTACTCACTTGAATCCCAGCACGTGAATTCATTACGTGCAACCCCGTGCCACACATTATACACATTTTATCTGCACGTGAAGTGATGTGCCATCCTCGTGCCTAAATATAATTATACACTTTAAACACACGTGAAACACAGACCCGTTTATATCCCGTGTACCAATCTATACACCAACATTAACATACGCACGCATACATACATACACAGAACACACAAATGCACACAGGGGCGGGGCACTTTGCCACATATACCCCCCCTTGTGCGCAGCACACATGGCCTCAACGGCCACCTCCCCCCTTAAAAATCCAGCAGTCCAGGACAAAGTCTCGGGCTGGGAAGGGAGGCTTCAGTAGGCCCATGGCTGGCAATGCTGTCAGCTCCCCTGCCGGTAGTGGCACGGCTGACAGCATGCTGGTCCCGTCCTGCAGCGAAAAAGCTGCAGGGGCGGGTGGTCCCCCGACCTCCCCCTTCTTCGTAGCCGGCAGCTCCAGCTCCTCTGCTCCTGGCGGTGGTGGAGGCAGAGGTAGCTCCAGCTCCTCTGCTCCTGGCGGTGGTGGAGGCAGAGGTAGCTCCAGCTCCTCTGCTCCTGGCGGTGGTGGAGGCAGAGGCAGCTCCAGCTCCTCTGCTCCTGGCGGTGGTGGAGGCAGAGGCAGCTCCAGCTCCTCTGCTCCTGGAGGTGGTGGAGGCAGAGGCAGCTCCAGCTCCTCTGCTCCTGGCGGTGGTGGAGGCAGAGGCAGCTCCAGCTCCTCTGCTCCTGGAGGTGGTGGAGGCAGAGGCAGCTCCTGCTCCTCTGCTCCTGGAGGTGGTGGTGGCGGAGGCAGAGGCAGCTCCTGCTCCTCTGCTCCTGGAGGTGGTGGAGGCAGAGGCAGCTCCTGCTCCTCTGCTCCTGGAGGTGGTGGAGGCAGAGGCAGCTCCAGCTCCTCTGCTCCTGGCGGTGCTGGCTCCCTCTGCTGTGGCGGCTGGGCATGTGCGCACCGTGCTGCCTTCAGCAGCATAGCGAGAGGCTGCTGGGGGACACCAGCATCCTGCCCTTCTCCCCCCCAAAAATTTTCAGGGGGTTGAGCCTGTAACCCCTCCCCTTCCGGCTCTTGGGGCTGAACCAGCAGGCATTTTCCCTCTGCTGGTGGCTTGGGTCCCAGGGCTGTGGAAGCCCCGACTTGCCTCCCTTTGGGCTGTGGACGCACCGACTCCTCCCTTTTGGGCTGTGGACGCACCGACTCCTCCCTTTTGGGCTGTGGACGCACCGACTCCTCCCTTTTGGGCTGTGGACGCACCGACTCCCCCCTCTTGGGCTGTGGACGTTCGGGCTCCTCCCACTCAGGCGTAGGACGTTCGGGCTCCTCCCACTCAGGCGTAGGACGTTCGGGCTCCTCCCACTCAGGCGTAGGACGTTCGGGCTCCTCCCACTCAGGCGTAGGATGTTCGGGCTCCTCCCACTCAGGCGTAGGACGTTCGGGCTCCTCCCACTCAGGCGTAGGACGTTCGGGCTCCTCCCATTTGGGCTGTGAAGGCAAAACCAGCAGGCATTCACCCTCTGCTGGTGGAGATGGGGACAGCAGGTACTCACCCTCTGCTGGTGGAGATGGGGACAGCAGGTACTCACCCTCTGCTGGTGGAGATGGGGACAGCAGGTACTCCTCTGCTGGTGGTCCTGCTACCTGGGCTGCTGTTCCATTTATGGTTGCCTCCAGGTAGCTGAGGACAAACTCCACACCTTCCTCCAAGGTGTTTGGGGTGTGTTCCTCCTGATAGACCTCCCATCTCTCACTGTCCATCATCCACAGGGCCCGGACGACTATGGGCAGAGACTGGGCCTCCAGCCCAGCATTCTCCAGCAACCAGCCCCGCAGTTTGATGGCGTCTTCTGCCATTGACTTTTTCTCTTCTTTTTTTTTTGTTTTTTTTTTTTTTTTCCCCCAAAAACAATATTTGTAATCCTTTTTTTTTTTTTTTTTAATCCAGACCCCTCCTGGTCTGACGCTTGGAGGCGCGGCTATCCCACTTCTGACACCACGTGTCACAAAGACGGCCAGAGTGGGTGGCGTCAGACCAGAAAAGGAATACACAGACGGTGGTGATGAGCTGAGTGCAATGGCTGCACTCAGCATTTATTAACAAATAAAAGGTTTTAAACGGTACACGAAACACAGGACACGGCACTGGTAGCCAAAATAAACAGACAAACAAAACGAACTAACACTTAACAAACGGTGCACGGAGAGACAAAACAAACAAACACGGTGAGTGAAAACAACTACTAATTCTTGCTCTTTTCATTAACATTTACCTCTGCTCCAATCCCGTTCTCCACTCACCGAACACCAACCACAAGTGACTAAAACGTGCATCTATATATACTGTTGTGCTGGGATTCAATTACTAATTAATTACTCACTTGAATCCCAGCACGTGAATTCATTACGTGCAACCCCGTGCCACACATTATACACATTTTATCTGCACGTGAAGTGATGTGCCATCCTCGTGCCTAAATATAATTATACACTTTAAACACACGTGAAACACAGACCCGTTTATATCCCGTGTACCAATCTATACACCAACATTAACATACGCACGCATACATACATACACAGAACACACAAATGCACACAGGGGCGGGGCACTTTGCCACAGTATGTTAAAAGACTGTTTTGACTACAGGTTTTTGTTAAATGTCTAAAATAAAAATCACATCAGAATGCATCGAAATGCTTGTGTTTGGTAGTCCTATCTGTACTTCTAATTTTGTTTAAACAATATTTTTGTTGCCAATAAGATAATTTGAGATTATTTGTTACCAATACAGCGGCCGATCTGACACGTCACGTGCTCCCTTTTTATTGGCACCCCGGGCTCAGGGTGCCCAACCTATCGGGGCTCCCGGCCCAATACATATATGATATGATAACCTCTTAAATGTCATAACTACATAACTAAATACAGCAGAATGTGTAGGATATGCTATACAAATTGTAATGCTAGGGTTTTACACTCCATTGAACTGCATGGAATGAGAGGACCGGGACGCGAACCTGTGACCATGCGGTTAAAAGACAAACGCCTTACCAGTCAACTAAAGAGCAAGCTCTCCAGTTGAGAGGAAAGTACGTGTCTTATGCTGATGGTAGCGTTATAAACCCATCTTTCTTTCTCCTGTTCTTCTGAGCAATAACCATACGGCAGCTTGCACCCGATCCCTACTGCCTTCAGATTATAGGAAAATTTAGGAGGACAGGGTGGTGATCGTGGCGTTTTTTGTCCAAAAATTCAATTTTGTTTTCGCAGCTAATTTTGCATTTTTTTCCAATTACACTGAAGTGTGAAAGTTAGTATTCGACTCCATAGGTTAGATTTTTTTAACAATAAAAAACGCAGCGAATAAACGCTTTACTATGAATTTTTCTTTTGAGAATGATCCAGTAGGCAGTTTTTACATTACCTTTGCTGTGTCTTGTGTTGTGTATCACAGTGTTATTGTCGCCTCTTTTTAAATTTTGAATCACACATAAATATACGGTGGAATACATTTCTCAATATTTACTCTGAAGCGTTGGCCGGGAGAAAAACATCTCTTCTAGGATCGCAGTGTATCCACATCATGCAACTGTTTTTCTGTTCCCACAATACTCCTATCAATCTCCAGCATTGTTGCAAGAGTGAGCATAAACTGGATGGTACTGCAACATTTAGAAGAAAAAGTCTTTCTCCTGATGAATGCTCCAGAGTAAAAGTTGATAAAACATTGATTAATTCCCTAGTTAGTTTATAGGATGTGTGAATAAAAGTATCAAAACAACCAGAATCATGTTGAGAAAAAACGCTGAGATACAGACATAAGAACATAAGAAAGTTTACAAATGAGAGGAGGCCATTCGGCCCATCTTGCTCGTTTGGTTGTAGTAGCTTATTGATCCCAGAATCTAATCAAGCAGCTTCTTGAAGGATCCCAGGGTATCAGCTTCAACAACATTACTTGGGAGTTGGTTCCAGACTCCCATGATTCTCTGTGTAAAAATGTGCCTCCCATTTTCTGTGCTGAATGCCCCTTTATCTAATCTCCTTGTTTCTTTTTTCAGATCGAAAAAGTCCCTTGGGTCAATGTTGTCAATAGCTTTTAGAATTTGGAATGCTTGAATCAGATCGCCGCATAGTCTTCTTTTTTCAAGACTGAATAGATTAAATTATTTAAGCCTGTCTACATATGACATGCCTTTTAAACCTGGGGTAATTCTGGTTACTCTTCTTTGCACTCTTTCTAGAGCAGCAACATCCTTTTTGTAGTGAGGTGACTAGAACTGAACACAGTATTCTAGATGAGGTTTTACTAATGCATTGTAAGGTTTTAACATTACTTTCCTTGATTTAAATTCAACACTTTTCACTTTATAGCCAAGCATCTTGTTGGTTTTTTTATAACTTCCCCACATTGTCTAGATGACATTTCTGAGTCAACATAAACTCCTAGGTCTTTTTCATAGATTCCTTCTTCAATTTCAGTATCTCCCATATGATATTTATAATGCACATGTTTATTGCCTGCATGCAATATCTTACACTTTTCTCTATTAAATGTCATTTGCCATGTGTCTGTCCAGTTCTGAATGCGTCTAGATCATTTTGAATTACCTTTGCTGCTGCATAAGTGTTTGCCACTCCTCCTATTTTTGTGTCGTCTGCAAATTTAACAAGTTTGCTTACTATACCAGAATCTAAATCATTAATGTTAGATTAGGAATAGCAGAGGAACTAATACTGATCCCTTTGGTACTCCACTGGTTACCTCACTCCATTTTGAGGTTTCTGCTCTAATCAGTACTTTCTGTTTTCCACATGTTAACCACTCCCTAATCCATGTGCATGCATTTCCTTGAATCCCGACAACGTTCAGTTTGAGAATTAATCTTTTATGCAGGACTTTGTCAAAGGTTTTCTGGAAATCTATATAAACCATGTCATATGCTTTGCAATTATCCACTGTCGATGTTGCATCCTCAAAAAAATCAAGCAGGTTAGTTAGACACGATCTCCCTTTCCTAAAACCACGCTGACTGTCTCCCAGGATACTGTTACCATATAGGTAATTTTCCATTTTGGATCTTATTATAGTTTCCATAAGTTTACATATAATAGAAGTCAGGTTTATTGGTCTGTAGTTAGTTTGGTTTAGTTTCCCTTTTTGTGGATCGGTATTACATTTGCAATTTTCCAGTTTGTTATTACAACCCCTGTCTCAAGAGACTGTTGCATGATCTTGGTTGGTGGTTTGTAAATAACTTCTTTAATTTCTTTTAGTATTATTGGGAGGATCTCATCCGGTCCAGGGGATTTGTTTATATTAAGAGCTCCTAGTTCCTTTAACACTTCTGCCTCTGTTATGATAAAGTTATTTAAAACTGGATAGGAACGGGTCGACACATGGGGCATGTTGCCCGTATCCTCCTTTGTAAAAACCTTTGAAAAGTAATCATTTAATATATATTTTTTTCTCTTTGTCTATGATTTTGACATTTAACCTCCTCACAGAGCAAAATAAATAGTTAAACCAAAACAAAATCACAAACAAAAAATACAACAGGTCATGCTGGGCAGATTGCTGTCACTCTTCCTATTCTTTTGCTTCGTTTTAAATTTCTCTCTCTCCTCTCGCTCTCGTTCCTCCTATTGAACTCCCCACCCAGAGTGCAGAGAGCTGCAGGTTTATATGCAGGTGATCATCTCCCGATTTAGCAACAAATGGCCACCTTCTGCACGAGGTTTTTAATTATTGCTGGCAGAGGACAAGCTGCTGACCTCATCTCTGCCAGAACACATTTAAATATAAACAAAACAATAACAAAACAACACGGCTCTTGCCATTATATTTACACAAAAATAAATCATAGTACAAACAAATACAAAACAATAAATTGCACAGGGCTGCCCCGTTCTAAAAATAAATACTAAATCAAAACAAAACAATAAAGTGGCAGACGACACCTCACTCGTCCTCCACTTACAAAAACATTTTATAGCAGGGCTTTGCCCCGCCCCCTTTTAATAATGTGCAGGGCTCTCTACCGCCCTGCTACAGGCGATCTATAGCATGCCTGTATTATTATGCACTTCAAATTTTTGTCCATTATTCTGACCCATATTGATTTTGCATTGTTTTCTTCTTCTAGATTTAACACCTAGGGCTTCAAGACTATTTTTTATGTATAGCGCTACCCCTCCGCCTCTTCTGTCCTGCCCGTCTTTCCTGTACCGTGTATACCCACAAATATTATATTTGTCTCCATCACTCTCAGACAACCAAGTTTCTGTAACACCTATCACATCGCAGTTAGTGCAGTAGCTTCAAGTTCTAATATTTTGTTTCTGAGACTTCTAGCATTTAGATAAATACATTTTAATGGCTGTCTTACCTGAGCTATTGCCCTTATTTTGATGTAGTCAAATATTAATATTTGGTAGTTGTCAAATAGATAGATAAATAAGTCCAAGGGCACCAAATAGCTAGTTCCCTTGCCTCTCACTTCTAGATAGGAGCACCGAACAAGGTCTCTTGACAGCTGAAGAGTCTGCTAACAAGTACAGCTTCTGACAGCCCAGATGGGCTCTGCGATAATAACTGTCAGTGTTATTCCTTGAGGAGGGAAATTGATTTTCCGTGTGACTTTTGAATAAGGGGTTAATTTAAAACCTTTTTATTTTGTATACTTGTTAGAAGTTAGTTTCATTTTTGCAGTATTATTTGACATGTGATACATGTGAGGGAATTTATCCTTTTAAAAAAATGCTGACATACAGAAAAGTGTAATAAAAAGGTTTTAATTATTCAACTACACTGTAGCTGAAAATGTATAGTGAGGATATACAGTATGTCGGATAGAGTGCGACTGAGTGTTTTTCCTTTGAAACCACGGCTAATTTTATGTCTAGGCATACCGGTACCATAATATCAGACTCTAACTCACAGCCCTTGTAATGCATACATTCATTTAACACCCCTTGTAAAACACGCTCTTCTGGTATACTAAAGATATTAAAGCAAAGAATAAGACTTAGTAGAATAAATCATACTTTAAACGGTGCGCATATATATATATATATATATATATATATATATATATATATATATATATATATATATTGTAAAGGATTTCACCTTCTCGAGTTCGTTGCCCCTTTAAAAATTGACCCAGCACACAGAAATGGATTTTCACAGCGCGGTTGCGCTAATTTTAATAAACACAAAATCAAAACACACAAAACCAAATAAACACCTAGCTCTTATCGAGCACTAACTACACACGCAGGAACCTAACTAACGCAGGACGGCTAAGCCGTTTCCCTGCCCCAAACTTAATTAAACCACGCAGGTTTGCACCGTACCTTCTCATCCGACTGCTTGGAAGCAGAGCACCTTCTCTGCCTCCCTCTCCTCAGCAGCCCCGAGCAGACTAACTGCTTTACTTTTATACTGCCCAATAACGCTCAGGTGCGGATAATCATTACTAATAAAACAATTAAACAATCAAACAAATGTGCATTCTCACATGTTTCTTTTATGCAGGGAGGATTAACCCCCTCCCTGCTGTCTCACTCCACCTACTTCCTCACACATCCCCCCCCTTGTCTTTTCAAGACACAGGCCACGAGACGGCCACCTCCTCCCCTAAAACACAACCACCCAGCCTCAAGTCCAGCAATGTCCATTGCCGCCCTCTTCCACGGGCGGGCTTGAGGATGGGTCGGTTCTTTCGGCGCTGCCAGGAAGGGACCGCAAACCGGCGACACGGGACCCCAACGGGCTAACAGGGCCGACCGAAGCGTAGGCCGGGGCACTGGAGGATGCCGCAGTGGACACAGGTCTTCCCCTGGGGACTGGCGCAGTGATGCCCGACCACCCAGGGGGAGCGAAGCAGCGAACAGGGGGAGCGACAGCGACGTCTGGCAGCAGCCCAGCGACGTCTGGGTGCTCGGGAAGAGCGGAGCAGGTAACCAGGGGCAGAGCTGTGGCCAGTGCTGCAGACCCCTGGGCTCCAGGTCCAGCACAGGGAGGTCCAGGAAGACCGGCAGGGTGTCCCGGAGCAAGGGGTGAGGGACTGGACGCAGCGGCGCCGAACTGGACTGTAGGGGTGGTGGTCGGGGCTGTGGTGGAGGTATGCTTTCCACCTCCTCCCCGGGCTCCGGCTCCTCCCCTCTGGGCTCCGGAAGCGGCGGCTCCTCCCCTCTGGGCTCTCGGAACAGCTGCTCTACCTCCCATTTCTGGAGCAGCAGGTCCAGCTCTGTAGGCTCCGGCTCCGGCAGCCCTAGCTCCACTCTCCACTTCTTGGTCTGCTCCACTTGAGCAGCGGTGTTTCTCTTAATTTCCTCGATCAGTTCCTTAAAATCCATTTTTCCTTTTACTGGGTCGTAGGGGCACCCACACTTCTGGTACCATATGTAAAAGATCCGCAACTCACTCGAGTTCGTTGCCCCTTTAAAAATTGACCCAGCACACAGAAATGGATTTTCACAGCGCGGTTGCGCTAATTTTAATAAACACAAAATCAAAACACACAAAACCAAATAAACACCTAGCTCTTATCGAGCACTAACTACACACGCAGGAACCTAACTAACGCAGGACGGCTAAGCCGTTTCCCTGCCCCAAACTTAATTAAACCACGCAGGTTTGCACCGTACCTTCTCATCCGACTGCTTGGAAGCAGAGCACCTTCTCTGCCTCCCTCTCCTCAGCAGCCCCGAGCAGACTAACTGCTTTACTTTTATACTGCCCAATAACGCTCAGGTGCGGATAATCATTACTAATAAAACAATTAAACAATCAAACAAATGTGCATTCTCACATGTTTCTTTTATGCAGGGAGGATTAACCCCCTCCCTGCTGTCTCACTCCACCTACTTCCTCACAATATATATATATATATATATATATATATATATATATATATATATATATATATATATATATATACAGTAGTCTCGGGAAGCAAGTGAACTGTTCTTTAGACATAATTGACCACCGGACACAATATGCCAAGGCCAATCACGATATGAATCAATAAATACAAATGTATTTATTACTTATGTCATGATGCACGTGCATCAACATATTAAATCAACAGAATAAGTAACATAAAAGCAATAGGCAAGCGTATGTTAAACTATAATAGTAAACTAACTGACAAACTAAATTAACAAAACACCCCTACATACGGTAAAAATGCAGCAGCGGCTCTAACAGCAATTATGAATATGAGAATTCATTTTAACAATGGTTATTAACACAGGTTACTACTACACACGTTAATAAATGCAGCAGCAGCTCTAGGTTACTCTGGCGATGACAAGTCTGTTTTGAAGAGACTGAATAAACCATGTGAATTTGAGTTTGATGTTGATGAGATCATGCTTGAAAACAGCACTGTATCAGTTTGCATCGGTTAGCAATGAATTGCAATCTGTGCCAAAAAGGTGTTCATTTAAGCGAAGTTCTTGTTCTTTTTGGTAGAGCATTTATAACGCTAAAATTCCATTTCACCACAAGGTTGTTCCCTAAGCCGAGGTGTTCTCTTAGAACGTGTTCCTATACGCAGAAACGAAATTATCAACGTATCAATTAAGCATGAAGGGCCCTCTTCATAAAAGTACTTGCAAACTGCTCTAATAAAACTAATTTTGTTTAAAACTAACGAAAGTCGTCTATATTGCTATGCATAAAGTAATCTGAGAATACAGGCGACTGTCGCAAAGCACTTTATGAATACAGTCATTTAAGAATGGAAATCCGCCTCTTTTTGATGACATCATTATCATTATTAATGTTCCCTGGTTGCCGTCGATACCTGTTACAAAAAGAAAAATGGAATCCACTGACAGTACTACTGAAACCCGAGTCTGCAGCTGCCAGTCACGGGCAGTTTGCAAAACCTGATTCCGATGCTCCTATCACGTCTGCCAAAAATTCAGGACATGTCATAATTTAGATAAAATAAAATAAAATAAAAAACTAAACAAAAAGCACTGTAGAAGATGTTTGAATAATACTGTAATATTCTAGTATTATTATTATTATTATTATTATTATTATTATTATTATTATTATTATTATTAATAATAATAATAATAATAATAATAATAATAATTTTGAAAACTTGTTTCATTTGTAGTATGTTTATGTTAATCTTACAAATGTTAATGTTAATCTTACAAATTATTAATTATTATTATTATTATTATTATCATTATGAATCAGTGAAAGTTTCACGTCGTATTGCACACTGTACACAAAATAGATCGTTTTGGGGTGTGCGGAAAAAAAAAGACTCCCTTTCGAACACTGATCGAGCCCTCGCACTGAAGCTCGATCAGTTTTTTTTGCAATACCAAGCAAGCCCAAATTTCCCACTGACTGCTTCAGCAGCACTGGTATACTGTTTATTGTAACATTCCAGGTTCACACAGGCAGTATTCGTCCAAACTGTTCATTGTAAACACAGGTAAAAGAAATACAAATAAAAGGACCGCTGTCATCACGGCAAAGAAATAATAATAATAAAATAATAACTGTCTATTCTCAGTCTCTCGCTCTCTGCTTCTCAGCGCTGTTTCAAAATGATTATGCCAGAGAATATGTTCTTGTGTGAGTATATATTTATATTAAACATATTAAAAATAGGCAGTGTTAATCACGGGTATGTCAAACTGTATAGCAGAGCACGTGTAGTAAAAATATGTCTTTAAAAATATAGTGTGCCAAGGCTGTCATTAGTTCAGGCTTGACTGTGTAGAAAGCATTCAATAACTCCTACTTATGAATAGCAGGCTGACGCTCAGGACCGATGAAAACTTTATGCTAATGAGGTCATCGTTAACTTTTCTCTCAATTCGTTCGAAAAACATGCCTTTATAGACGAAAATCGTTGGGGCTTAACGACGCATCTGAATGATCTCTTATGAATAGCAACTTATGTGCTCCTGTTTTCTCATTTCGACAGGCTTTAACCCTTTATGAATAGGCCCAAAATGTGTTGTTTAAAAATTCTGAAAATCCCACATAGACTTTGGTTTTATTTGAGAATGACTTGTTTGTCATCTAATTTGTATCATTATTGAGTGTTTAAAGTACATGTTGATAACTATGAAATGTTTTGCAGGAAGTTTATGGGAATACAAGCCCTGCTTTCCCTTATACAGTATACTTCAGCTCAGGAGACCACAGCTAGGCTTGCTACTTTTAAATTATAATCGGTAAAGCTCGTTAAATGTCGAATTCCCCAAAAATATGAGTTTGACTGAAATGCATTCATATAGGGTAAAGGTCGGTAAAACCACTTTCTTACCAAAAATAATAACACTATGTAACACAATTTTTGTTCCTGGGTAGTAAGTGTTATTTCCTAATTGCTTATGCCTCAAAAGTATAGAAAATGGCTATTATTCCCCACAAACTTTGCTTTTGTGACCAGGACAGTGATATTTTGAAATTTACCTATTTCCAATGAGAAAACGGGCGAATTTGTGTCTTTTCGTCAGAAAAAACAACATATGAATCCAAATTAACATGTATTTATACTAAAGTAATACAAAAATGACTACAAAAGATTTAGAAGTGAGTAGTTTTTCGAGATTTACGATTATACTGTAAATCACTTTCACGAATCAGCCCCCAAATGTAGTCTCCCATCATGTTCTCGTTATACTGTCCTTGGTAGCGGCGTTCAAAGTCCAGTATATCCTGGTGGAAGCGCTCGCCTTGCTCCTCCGAGTACGCTCCCATGTTCTCCTTGAATTTATCAAGATGAGCATCAAGGATATGGACTTTGAGGGACATCCTACAGCCCATTGTGCCGTAGTTCTTCACCAGAGTCTCGACCAGCTCCACATAGTTTTCGGCCTTGTGATTGCCCAGGAAGCCCCGAACCACTGCGACAAAGCTGTTCCAAGCCGCTTTCTCCTTACTAGTGAGCTTCTTGGGGAATTCATTGCACTCCAGGATCTTCTTTATCTGTGGTCCGACGAAGACACCGGCTTTGACCTTTGCCTCAGACAGCTTAGGGAAGAAGTCTTGAAGGTACTTGAAGGCTGCCGACTCCTTATCTAGAGCTCTGACAAATTGTTTCATAAGGCCCAATTTGATGTGCAGTGGTGGCATCAGCACCTTCCGGGGGTCCACCAGTGGCTCCCACTTGACGTTGTTCCTCCCCACAGAGAACTCGGTCCGCTGTGGCCAGTCCCGCCTGTGGTAGTGCGCCTTGGTGTCCCTGCTGTCCCAAAGGCAAAGATAGCAGGGAAACTTGGTAAAACCGCCTTGGAGACCCATCAGGAATGCCACCATTTTGAAGTCTCCTATGACCTTGATGCCATCTCAGAAAAATGCAGATATGTATCCACTTAGGCAGCTGGAACTAAACTGAACTGGTGGGCTTAAGGCCCCTGTATTTATACTACTATTTATATTACTAGAAAGTTCTAGAAAGTTCTAGAAAGTTCTAGAAGTTACTCCAAGTTTACTCAGCACTGAATCTATCTGGAATGTTCTGGAAAATAGGTAAATTTCAAAATATCACTGTCCTGGTCACAAAAGCAAAGTTTGTGGGGAATAATAGCCATTTTCTATACTTTTGAGGCATAAGCAATTAGGAAATAACACTTACTACCCAGGAACAAAAAAAAAATAAAAAATTGTTACACGGTGTCATTTAAGAAATCATCTTGTCTGTGTAGTTTTTATACTTGCTGTCTGTCCTGTCTCCGTTCCGCTCTGAATGGCTAGGGGTCGCTGTCAGTCAAATCTGTGGTTCCTGAATAGGCTAGTGTAGTTTCATGGTCAGTCATTTCATCCTGCCCTGACAGATCTCATTGGCTGAAACAGCGCTAGAATGCTCTCATTGGTTTAAATTACTGTGAATCATCAGGCCAACTGTGCACTTTCATTTGCCAGCTATAGCCTGTCATTCAAAGCGCCTACTTTGAAATTAGTGGGTTAAGGTGTAGGTAAGTGTTTGCTATTATAGGTATATACGGTGACAGTTACTAGTTTGATTTGAAAACACTTAATGAATATTGTGCACAATACCCTGATCGACGGCAGAAGTCTCCGTGGCAGGACGAAGTGGGCCAGTCTGTCTTGCCTCCAGTGAGTCCAGCTGTGCTTAAGCCGAGGGGCGGAGCTCGGAATAAGTGCAGTTAGTTCAGTTCAACTCTAATGTTCTGTTCTGTCTGTGCATATTGTTTTTACTTGTAAATGTATGCTGCTTGTAAATGTATGCTTTTAAAAGCTTGTAAAAGTCTGTGTAATACACTTTATGTGCTGCGTTTTCTACGGTTTATTTGAGACATTTTTTTTAAATTTGTGTAGGATCTATATCTACAAGGTATAGCTTCGCTGTGACCTAATGTTATTTCAGTTAGAATGCTGGTAACCATGGTTTTGTTGCATGATGAATATGAGAAAGGGGTTTCTCTAAATGAGATGTTTCTCAATAGCATAAAAAGTCGTTTTTTATTTTTTTTTAAAGCATAAAGGTCGATTTCACCCATGCTCTGTTTGAATTGAAAAATAAAGATCGAAAAAAACGATAAATTCTTTAAAAAATATACGTCGATTTGTCAAAAAAATAAAAATCGAATAGTAGCAAGCCTACACATAATTATCTCTGCTACCTGCACGTACTTGTTGTGTGCTCTCTCTGTATAACAGGCGAATATGTAAACAATATAACATTGTATATACGGTAATGATAACATGTTTCAGCAGCAAGGTAATTTCAGTCATGTCCTCCAACTTCTTAACTTGTATTAACCCTAAATGACATGGTATTAATGTGTTTCTTTAAATCACAGGCATGAACATAAAATCCATGCTTTCTGTGCTGATTTCTGATTATTTTCAGCCCCGTAGTAACAATTGCAAGAGATAACGTTGACTCTATCGTACAACTCTCTTTTTTCGACTCTATGGTCGGTTACACTGCAAGACCATGGTGATGCATTATTGTTTTAATGTTCAAACTGCAGCCAATGCGATGCATCAGAGTAAGGGAAACCTTGCACGCAATGATGGTAATGTTAACTCGTGAGTTTTAGATAAGAGAACCCCATGGGAGAATACACTGACACAGAGTGAGGTGATGTTAATAAAAAGCTTTTATTAGTTTATGCACGTAGAGTACAAAGTGGCTTTGTGCTCTACATGCAGTCACTTCATATCATCGTGGAGCTGTCATAGAATGCTCCAGAGTTGTGGACGACTGCCCCTTTTATACTCAGAATTCTCCAGCTACTGCCTAGGCACTTCATAATGTAGGTTGTGTCTTATCATACACATGTAAACTGCACTCAAGTGTACCACCTTGTGTATGACACACATCCTGTTTCTATAATGTGTCAAAGGATGCATGTAATATTCATGTAAGTTTGCCTCATCACACTAGTGACCCCTACTGCAGTCATCCAAAGGAGGTGGGGACTTGCTAGCCTGGGCCCTTGCCTTCAAGGTTCAGGAGCTTGCAAACAGTATATCACACTTTTATCCATAAAAACTTTAAAACATTGCAATAACTCCTGAGTTAAAATGTTGCATATAAGAACCATGGATATTGAAACTGAAAAAAGAGAAGGATTTTCACAGCAGCTAGTTTTTGTAAGTTACTGAATTCAGTCAAACTCAATAACTTAATTATTTACTACAATATAGATAACAAACTAGTGAGTGTACTATTAGAAATAATCTATATAAACAACATTCTTTCCAAGATCTTTATGATCTTTATCTTTTGAATTACAAAACATACTACAAAAGAAAGATACTCCAAACACTAAAATGGTGATTAAAACGTCACTGTCACTGTTTTCTGACTCGACGATGTAAACAAAGATGACGGCCGCGATATAAACTGGATTGTGCAGTAGTCAGCAAGCCACACAGAGAACTGGATGCCAAAAAACCTTTTATAACTACTGTATGCATGTGGCAATATGCCCCGCCCCTGTGTGCATTTGTGTGTTATATGTTGTATGTTGCGTGTGTTAATGTTGGTGTATTGTAGTTGGTACACGGGATATAATGTGGGTAATGAGCATGAGTATTTAAAATGTATAATGGTACAGTGCCTTGCGAAAGTATTCGGCCCCCTTGAACTTTGCAACCTTTTGCCACATTTCAGGCTTCAAACATAAAGATATGAAACTGTAATTTTTTGTGAAGAATCAACAACAAGTGGGACACAATCATGAAGTGGAACGAAATTTATTGGATATTTCAAACTTTTTTAACAAATAAAAAACTGAAAAATTGGGCGTGCAAAATTATTCAGCCCCTTTACTTTCAGTGCAGCAAACTCTCTCCAGAAGTTCAGTGAGGATCTCTGAATGATCCAATGTTGACCTAAATGACTAATGATGATAAATAGAATCCACCTGTGTGTAATCAAGTCTCCGTATAAATGCACCTGCACTGTGATAGTCTCAGAGGTCCGTTTAAAGCGCAGAGAGCATCATGAAGAACAAGGAACACACCAGGCAGGTCCGAGATACTGTTGTGGAGAAGTTTAAAGCCGGATTTGGATACAAAAAGATTTCCCAAGCTTTAAACATCCCAAGGAGCACTGTGCAAGCGATAATATTGAAATGGAAGGAGTATCAGACCACTGCAAATCTACCAAGACCTGGCCGTCCCTCTAAACTTTCAGCTCATACAAGGAGAAGACTGATCAGAGATGCAGCCAAGAGGCCCTTGATCACTCTGGATGAACTGCAGAGATCTACAGCTGAGGTGGGAGACTCTGTCCATAGGACAACAATCAGTCGTATACTGCACAAATCTGGCCTTTATGGAAGAGTGGCAAGAAGAAAGCCATTTCTTAAAGATATTCATAAAAAGTGTCGTTTACAGTTTGCCACAAGCCACCTGGGAGACACACCAAACATGTGGAAGAAGGTGCTCTGGTCAGATGAAACCAAAATCGAACTTTTTGGCAACAATGCAAAACGTTATGTTTGGCGTAAAAGCAACACAGCTCATCACCCTGAACACACCATCCCCACTGTCAAACATGGTGGTGGCAGCATCATGGTTTGGGCCTGCTTTTCTTCAGCAGGGACAGGGAAGATGGTTAAAATTGATGGGAAGATGGATGGAGCCAAATACAGGACCATTCTGGAAGAAAACCTGATGGAGTCTGCAAAAGACCTGAGACTGGGACGGAGATTTGTCTTCCAACAAGACAATGATCCAAAACATAAAGCAAAATCTACAATGGAATGGTTCACAAATAAACATATCCAGGTGTTAGAATGGCCAAGTCAAAGTCCAGACCTGAATCCAATTGAGAATCTGTGGAAAGAACTGAAAACTGCTGTTCACAAATGCTCTCCATCCAACCTCACTGAGCTCGAGCTGTTTTGCAAGGAGGAATGGGCAAAAATGTCAGTCTCTCGATGTGCAAAACTGATAGAGACATACCCCAAGCGACTTACAGCTGTAATCGCAGCAAAAGGTGGCGCTACAAAGTATTAACTTAAGGGGGCTGAATAATTTTGCACGCCCAATTTTTCAGTTTTTTATTTGTTAAAAAAGTTTGAAATATCCAATAAATTTCGTTCCACTTCATGATTGTGTCCCACTTGTTGTTGATTCTTCACAAAAAATTACAGTTTCATATCTTTATGTTTGAAGCCTGAAATGTGGCAAAAGGTCGCAAAGTTCAAGGGGGCCGAATACTTTCGCAAGGCACTGTATTTAAACACGGGGATTGCACTTCACTTCACATGCATTTAAAGTATATAATATGTGAGCACGAGGTTGCACATAATTAATTCACGTGCTGGGATTCAAGTGAATAATTAATTAGTAATTGAATCCCGGCACAACAGTATATAAAGATGCACGTTTCACTCACTCGGGGTTGTGTGTTCTGTGAGTGGAGAACGGGAGAGAGAGAAGGAGAAATAAAGTAATAACCATTGCTATCGCGTGCTTGTACGACCAGCACGATACTTTGTTTATTTTTACTCACCGTGTTTGTGTGTTTGTCCGTCCACCGTTTGTTTAAGTGTTAGTCCGTTTCTTTGTCTGTTTTATTTGGCCTCAAGCGCTGTGTCCTGTTTTCTGTTTAAAACCTTTTTGTTTGTTTATTAAACGCACTGAGCGCAGCCATTGCGTCTCAGTTTCAGCACTACTGCCTGTGTCCGTGTATTTCTCTCTGGCCTGAAGTCATCCCTGCAGCTAGCCTGTCACAATGCGGTATGAACTTCAAAAACATTTTATGTTATTTATTTATTTACTTATGCTGTGTCAGCTATATTTAAACAAAATATATAAAGTCGTATTTACTATCCAACCTTGCTTCACTTATTTTCTTGACTGATTCATATATTAAGACTCAGCCAGAGTGGAAAATTAGTCAGTCTGTGGCTTCGGGCATTATAGCCCCGTTGGTAACAATAGTCTTCCCTCGGGTCAACGGTGGTTCTGTATAAATATAACACATATATTCATACAATGTTGTCAAGTTTACTGCAGTAATATTGCATGGTATTTTTGCAGTCCAATGCTTTTTCCATGATTATACTATGCATTTATCATAGTTTACCATGGTTTGTCATGTTTTTTTAATATACCATACCACTGTTGGCTTGACAATGCTTACCAATGCGTTACCATGCTTCCACTATGCTTTACACTTTCCTATGCTTTTACTATGTGAAACTTATAATGGTTATTACTTCCTGTGGTCTTGTTATATTTGCTTTTCAGAAATGCATTGCTCTAGTTAATGCAACCACTGAGTTTCACTGCACAAAACACATTTCTCCATTATCCCTTTTGAACTCCAGCCTTCAATGGAATACTTCACCCCTAAGCCATTTTGTAGAGTTAAATCAGTAATAAAAACAAGATACATTACAGTAAATGTACATAAACTGATTAATATCAGTATGTTTCAGACAATATACCCTTTAACTGGATGCAATGCAGTAGGTGTACACAGCACTTAAACTATCATTTTTTGTAGATAAGTCATCTCAGTTTCACATGGGGGTGTTGTATATGAGAGAATCCTATAGCTACCGTGCACAGCCACCATCGCTCAATATGAAGTACTAATCACCCTCAGGACTCTACATAGACACACCTGCCACTTTAATTAATCCCCTGCAACATTGGAATTATAGGAGTCCAGACATCTGTGCAAGCTGACACCTTTCTTAATTGGAGCCAGGTAAAGCAAGCTAAATGCATCTTGTCAGGATAAATAAGGCTTTCTTCAAATACCTCTGAACACAAGGGCCTGCTTTCAGAAGCATTTAAAATCAGTTGATGCACAGTGCCTTATTAGATGTCACTGTGAGGTTACCTTGAGTACAATACTTTGTAATCTTCTGTCATAACACTGACAAGTGAGCACTGATTTAACATGACAAGTTAGTAAGGTGTCTAAAGTTAAAATCTGGAGTCACTCTGGTGACAAATCTTTCTAGTTTTGATCAGTGTGAAGACTGAAAAGACTTTATTTTAGAGTGCCTAATTATTCTACCCCCGATTTTCTCCCCAATTTAAAATGTCCAATATTTGTTTCCCCCTCACTGCAGCAATTCCCCACACAGCTCAGGTAATCCGAAGGTTCAGTGGACGTCCTCCGATCCCACGACCAAGCCAGCTTCCTCTTCTCCCAGGAACTCAAAAGCAGATGTTAGCGAGCTACTGACCTCTGGAGGACAAAGGCCAGCCATGCAGGTGTCCGCCTGAGCTCACTGGCAGTCTGGTCAGTAGGGTTCGCTGTAGTGTAATGAGGAGAAGCAGTCTGAAGGTTTTGCCTCCCTAACTCACAGGAGCGCCACACCCAATGTGATGCTCCCTTCGGAATCCCCAGTGAAGACCGGCAACTTCACACAGCCAGGACACGAACCTACGCTGTATGACCCACTCTGCACACCATGCGGCTGCACTTTCAACAGGTGAGCCATTCGGGGACCCTCAGCTTACTCTTTTACACTCAGGAACTCGAGAGCGGATGTCAGCAAGCTACCGGTCTCTGGAGGACAAAGGCCAGTTCTGCAGGTGTCAGCCTGAGCTCACCAGGCGCCTCGCCGGTAGGGTCTGCTGTAGCACGTTGAGGAGAGACCTGCTGGTTTTGTCTAACCTGCTGGAGGACCAGAGCCAATGCGACGCTTCCTCTGAAAACCTTTGCATATCCAGGAAGCAAACCTGCGCTGGTGGAGTCCCACTCAGGATATCACCGGTGAGGCGGATCCGAAGGGTTGAACAATGGCAAGCTTGTTCAACACCTAGCTCATCATGGGAGTCATTCCCAACATTGTTAAGCAATGTCAAAAAATTCTGATACCAACATTGATGGATGAGGAATAACTTAAGGATATTGGTAACTGGAGACCGATAACCATTGGGTCCAAGATTTTTAGATTGTTTTCTAGGATTCATACAAGGAAAGTGGCAAAAACATGTCCTAACTAAACATTTCTGCGCCTGTCTGTTTGGAAAATCTGAAGGTTCTGCAAGACCTTACACAACATGCTAAGAAGTAACGAAAGACGCTTGCAGTAGTGTTTGTCGACATAGCTAAAGCATTGGACTCATGAACACATATTGGACACATATTATGGGTTCTGAGGCAGAAAAAAATCTTCCAGAATTCTTATGAGAATTACTCAACCTCTATTGAAGTTGATGACAGTAAAACTCTGAATATTACCATCAAGATAGGAGTGAAACAATGTGATCCAATGTCACCGCTATTGTTCAACGTAGCCATGGATCTATTAATCACCACACTGGAGACATGTGACAATGGATATTCCATCGGTTCAGGCTGCGTGACATTCCTTGCATTCACAGTCGATCTGGTATTGGTGAGTGAGTCATGGGAGGGGATGTCGGATAACATCCAAATTCTAGAGTCCTTTTGCAATCTGTCAGGGCTTTCGGCACAAGCCAAAAAATGTCACGGTTTCTTTATAAGACCTACTAAAGACTCAGATACTATCAATGACTGCAAAAAGTGGAGTATCAATGGGGCTGAGAAATACTTGGGTACTAAGGTAGACCCTTGGATCCCAAAAAATGGTCATCCTCAATAGATATACAATCCCACGACTTATTTATAAGCTGGATGATGCTGAATGTAAAGCGAACATCCTAAATGCTGCTGATGGCATAATTCGAATAGCTGCCAAGAAATGGCTTCACCTTCCTATGTCTACCTGCAATGGTTTATTATACTTAAGAAAGAGAGATGGAGGTCTTGGTATTTTAAGACTGGAAAAATTTATACCATCAATACAGGTAAGAAGAATACAGAGAATCGCTAATTCTTCTGATGGCATCATTGGAGATATAATGCGAACTCCTGCTGGGAAGGAAAAGTTAAAAAAAACTATGGGTAATGGCTGGAGGAACTGAGGGGGGAGTTCCCAGCCTTTCCAAACAAATTCCACCTTCACTGGAAACATTACCTATAGCAAAGGCAGCCAGAACAACAGCTTTTAAACCAAACTACCCAGTTCCTTGTAACTGGAGGAAAGAGGAGTTCCAGGCTTGGTCTAATCTGCCTGTGCAGGGGCATGGGTGTGCATCACTTTCAGAATGATACAATCTGCAATGTATGGCTCAGGTATCCATATGGATTCCAACAGAGACATTATAGCGGCATTGCAATTGAGAGCGAAAAAGCTGGATGGTTGGTATATAAGGAACCGTACCTCAAAAATGAGAGTGGCGAATTGAGGAAAATTGACCTTATATTCTCCAGAGACGACATATCTCTTGTACTGGACATGACAGTGAGGTTGTACTGGACACAAAGTGTGGAAGAACTGATAAAAGGAACCATTCAGCTTGAGGAGAAGTACAGAGCGGAAAAGAGGATAAACATGCTCATAGCCAGTCATATACTAACAAAAACCAACAGGCAGATTTCAGACGAGGGATCTTAGCAAGAAAGTGATGCCCCCACAAAAAGGGAACTCGACTCTGAAAAGCTACCTTGAAAGTCCGAATGAGCTGCCCAAACTTACCACAGGGTTAAACAACCGACTGAAACGCCTGGCTACTGACATGGTCAGGATACAGGGAAAGGGACCCCGAAGATCAAATTGGAAAAACCATCAACTCATGGACAAGAGGTGAGGAGCATGTTAGAATGATGGTTGAAGAGGTAAGGACCAGTCCCCTGGGAGCAGAAGGACGGTTGATCCAGGAAATACAAATCAACATAATAAGAAAGGATAAGTGGCCCAGAGAGGAGTTAGCTAGGTCATAGATGAGGAGAAGCTAGATCAGGTGAGGTAGGTACTTGAGACACCAAAATTGTTTTATAAGAATACCTTGTGGCCCTCATCCTTGATGGCACAGAAAAAATATTGTGCCCGATACCACTTCCAGAGGTATATGAAACTTTCAGGAAGAAGTGGGGAATCAGCTACCGAGTTCCAGTTTGTGTCCCAGAGAACAGTGGACAATGGGCTGTTTGAGGGGCTGCTCTGGTGGACGAAGTTCGGGAAAATCTGGAGGCCATAAAAAATAAATTCTTACCAGGACCACACGGAATAGGCCGCAAGACCATCAGCGACCAAGACCCTGAGGACACCTCGTGGTTGGAGCTCTTCAATTTGTTCCTAACAACATCAAGCAATGTAGAACGATACTGCTGCCGAAGAATATGGATCTGGAAAAACTGAATGACACAGCCAGTTGGAGACCAATACAATTGGATCAATGGTCCTAAGGCTGTTCTCAAGGACTGTCACAGGAAGTCTGACAAAAGCCTGTCCACTCAACCCAAGACAGCGAAGATTCATCTCTGCACCTGGCTGCTCTGAGAACCGGAAGGTGCTACAATCATAGAGCACACCAAAAAACACCACAATCATCTGGCAGTAGTATTTGTGAAGATTGCAAAGGCATTAGCCTCACACGACCACATCATGTGGGTGCTAAGGCAGAAGAAGTTGGACAAGCATATAATTAGTGTCATCAAGAGCTCCTACGAGAAGTGCACCACCACACTTGAAATGGATGGAAAGAAGTCACCAACAATTGAGGTCTTTGAGGTCAACGGACGATCTGGTCCTGGCGAGTGTCTTTCAGCAGACATCAGGGTTGGAAGCGCAAGCCAAGAAATGCTATGGGTTCCTCATAAAACCCACAAGTGACTCTCATACAATAAATAACTGCAGCCCATGGATCATCAATGGGGCAAAGCTGAATATGATAATGCCCGGGGAATCACAGCATTATCTTGGCGCAAAGATTGACCCATAGGTCGGCATTGCAAAGCCAGACATTATCAACCAGCTACAGGATTGGATTGAAAGGCTAGACCAGGCACTTCTGAAATATCAGGGCAGCAGTCAAAAAATGGCTAATTCTTCCAACCTCCATATGTGATGGAGTGATATACCATTCAAGTAAGGAGGCTGCAGTGAATTGCCAACTCCAGCGACAGGGTGATCCGCAGCTTGGCAATGACTAAGGAAGCCACTGAGAAATTCCAGAAGCTGTGGATGAAGGTGGGGGGTACAGTGAAAAAATACTCTGAACCTGCAAAATCAAACAAGAACTGTGGAACCCCAACAAGATGAGCTGGCACCAGGAAGACTTGCACCAAAACCAACATACTTGATGCCTTCTCGTTATAGACAAGAGGAGTTCAAGGCCTGGTGCGGACTCCCGTTGCAGGGTGTGGGTATACAGGGTTTCTGGAACGACCCATCAGTAACAGCTAGTTAAGGAGCCAACTCGGGTTCCAGCAAAAACATTTAATCGCAGCAATACAGTTAAGGGACAACTTATACCCAACACGAGAAACTTTGAAGAGAAGCCAGATGGATGCCCAATCATCGTGTAGGAAATGTTCAGCAAGACTGGAATCTTGCTCTCGCATCCTGGGACAGTGCCCATCAATCCCGGGGCCAGGATCACCTGCCACAATAAGATCTGCAATTTACTTGCAAGTGAAGCATCAAACTTTGGGGTGGAGAGTGTACAAGGAGGCCAACTTAAAGAATGAGGAAGGAGAGCTGAGGAAGCCTGACCTCATATTCACCAAAAACGTAAGAGCCCTCATCATAGATGCAATGACTGATTTGAATACACAGCAGACACCCTGGGAAATGCAGCTAAAGACAAAGTGGAATACTACAAACCACTTAAAAGACAAGTGGAATCACTGACTGAAGCTACAAACATACTGTTCTTCGGGTTCCCAACTGGAGCAAGAGGGAAATGGTCGCCCTGTAACACATAGTTTTAATCAAGATTGGGTTATTTGAAAACAGGAGTAAACAAGTAGGGAGCAGCAGAACACTCTTGTACTCCCTGGAGCAATGCGGAAACAGTGCAGCATTCAGCAGCTCACTGAGTGATAAGCAGTAGTGGGCTCCAAGCAGTAGGACATTGGCTTATATTAAGAATGATCTGTGTAGTTCTGTATGTATGTATTAAGGTGAATAAAACTATTGTTGTAAATTTCAAACCACATGACATCCATCGCTTGCATTCGCAGACCATCTGGTGATGGTGAGTGAGTCGTGAGAGGGGATGTCAGATATCAGATAACATCCAAATTCTGAAATAATTTTGCAAACTGTCTGGGCTTTCAGCACAAGCCAAAACATGTACTGTGGAATATCAATGGTGGTGATCTCCCCATGATTCCACCTGGAGAGTCTGAGAAATACCTAGGTGCATGGGTGAAAGTGGCCATATTACTTATTACATCTTATCATTTTACCAGATGGATCAACCTGATAAATCATAAGAGGCTAGTTAACAAACATAGTTTTTGAAATGTTACTCATCAAACCATTTCACATAATATTCATTTTATAAAACCTCAGCTGCAAAAATAATATACTGTACAATCTCTGCTTAACTCAATCAGATGTCGTAAATACAGGTTTTATATAGTTTTTCTGATACAAATTTCAAGGACTTATCAAGGACCATCAAGGACCATTTTGACAATTTTCAAAGACCTAATTTAAGGAGTTGATCAATTTTCAATGTTGATAATTAACAAAAATCTAAACTATACTCGCTTTGAGTATATATAAGCTCTGGACCTGTACACGTTCTCATTCAGTAACACTGTGGTGTATTACACACACACATCTTCTGCTGCTAAAACGGCTACAAGATTTAGCTGCAAAAAAAAGGACCAGCAGACTGAGGCAAATGAAAGTTACAGAATTATTCAGACCAGCAAAACCTTAGATGGAGCATTGTGTGCTTTAAATTGTTGCAGTTAAGCAAATTAAAACAGTCACCTCGTTCTTGATTTTTCTTCTATTTTGTCAGTAAGGGCTGGAGATCCTGTCCATGTTATTGAGCAGCTAAGAACTTTTGTTTTATTCATTTCAATGTCACGTTATTACAATGCCTTAACAGTAAGTATCAAAGTATAGAAACATTTTACTGAAATTAAGTTGAATGATTCCTAAAGTTATGTCATGTGTCTAAGTTGTACTGAATTGCATTCATTTATTGATTTGTAAATCTTTGTCATTTTGTATGCTTTAATGTGATAGAATAGGTTCCTAGCTATATCTCATCAGTAGGTACTTGTATACTAAGTACTTGTGTGTGTTAACTTTATTCTATACATTATTAAAGGTACAGTAATTGTTATTAATACCTGTTCAATTATCCATACAAATCAAGTATGCTAACTAGTATCGGTCCCAATTAGTTGGGATAATTGACTCTAATGTACTTTTATTTTGAAGGTATTCCCTAAGTAAGGCAGTTCAAAATACTTGCCATGTCACAAGCAACTATATACAAAAGACTTCATTCTGAAGCAAATGCTTTTTTTCTGAATAAAACAATTTCAGCAGTAAATATTGAACAGTATAAACTTAGTTACAGGAAGGACCAGTCAAGAGTTGTTTCTTGTTTTATACTATAAAATGGTCTTATTCCTCTAAGAATTTTTTGTCTTTGCCTTTGTGCTCGCTTCTAAATATGGTACATTGAGTTAGCAGGCAAAGTTTGCCCACAATAATATAACTTAATGTAACTGCTGCTACTGGAACCAAGTCTTGCTAGTTTTAAAATATTTATATTTTTTACTTTAAACATTGGGTCAAGTTTTGCACTTGCTTCGGATCAGGTACATTATTTCATATCTTTAACAAGGGCTGACAGTGCGCAGAACGACGGGGAGAGTATAAGCAAAAATGTTTCTATTACTTTATGATTTCATGTACATGCCTTTAAAGTAAGATGACACTGGCTGAGAAAGAAGCACTGACTATTGTCATTTTTTATTCACAAATAAGCTTACTTGACTTGAAAAACATCTTAAGCAAATTCCTACTTGGTTTGATTGAATGAGTTGTACACAACAAGCTTCAGCATGAAAGTTAAGCAGAACAAGTTTTGAAAAAAAAATTCTAGACTACTTCAATAAACTAAAAACGGGCTTCTGCACTGTAAAACAAATCTGTAATTTTAACTGCCTTTTTATCTCGAAGTCTCTGAGTTTCACTTTCCTCAGGCAACCTGCAACTGTGGCTTTTGAAGGAATCCTATTTCAGACTTTTTTAAATTTAATTTAATTTTTTTCAACATTTATTTATGTGAAATATTGCTAGTCCATATCACTGAGGTTAAGTGAGCTTTGAATGGAACTGCTTTAGTATATCAGGTTTTGCCCCCTGCTGCTCACCTCCACACCTAGATTAATGATAGAGGGAAATATTTGCATTTTCACATTATTCAGCTGATATAAATTTACTGTGAAGATGAATGTGTAGTGAAATGTATCTGTGTAGTTGATTGCGGGGAAAAAGAAAATGTATTTTTGTTTTCTGTGCCTGAGCCTACACTGTACCGGTAATACACTTTGTGCATTATAGTTATTTAATTATAGTTTCGCTGCGTTTTGCTTCAGAATTGTATGTGTACCAAATCAGAAAAAGTCATATTTTAACTGAGGATTTTATCAGTGCCCTACTGTTTGAATATAGTTTCTCAGGAAACATAGTATAATTTGATGCTATCGTAAAGACCCTGCTTGTTGTAGACCTAAGATGTTATGGAGTTCTGGGTTCCATAATGTGAGGAGGTAGGAGTGAAAACACAAAAACACTTGTGTGGCAGTCAAGCTGGGTTTGTTCATTAAGCAGTCGTCCAAGATCACGCATTGTAAGTTTGAGTTTTCTACTTAACTGTAATAAACTTACGTAAGGAGGCTGTGTGGTCAGGTGCTTAAAGAAACGGGCTTGTAACCAAGAGGTCCCCGGTTCAAATCCCACTTCAGCCACTGACTCACTGTGTGATCCTGAGCAAGTCACTTAACCTCCTTATGCTCCGTCTTTCGGGTGAGACGTAGTTGTAAGTGACTCTGCAGCTGATTCATAGTTCACACACCCTAGTCTCTGTAAGTCGCCTTGGATAAAAGCTAAATAATAATAATGTAATACAGTGTCTGAAGACATAATAAAACAAAAGTGAGCATCCAATCTCCATCATCCTCCAACCAGCCCTCTCTCTCTGACTGAAACAGTACTGAACAGCAAAGGGACAGTACAAGGTAAAAAGGATGTACGTATATACATAATTATGCTACTATGAGTGCATACAGAAAAGACAGCAAACCGTATATGGGTTCATTACAATGTGTTTCTAAAAAAAAAATACATTTTATTCTTGATTAAAAAGTAGTATTCAGATATTAAAAAGTATTCATTGATTTTATTGTGGTCGGAAACCATTGCATAGACTGGAGTTATGGATTGTGTCAGCACTACAATTTCAACCAGCACAGAGAAGGTACTGTTGTTGCTTTGGCCATTTTATGGAAAATACCTCGAGCTATTGCTGCAGCCATCTTAAAAAAAACAAAACAAAACAAACAAAACAAAATAAAAGCACACTCGTTGGTTTTGTTTGACTCATACTTGTTAAGCCTGTACAGTAAAATGCAAATCTATCTGTTGCCGTGAATTTTTTCCTTAAATGAAATTGTGGGAGTAAAGATTTCAACATTATTTGATGTTGCTGCTGGATTTAATCTTGACATTTATGCAGTATATTTGTAGTATTTTTGATAAAGAAGAATATTCACAAATAATCATTAAATAATTAGATGTTGAATTGGGACAGATGTATGTAATACAAAAGCTAACTTCTCTACTAAAAAGAAATTAATTGTTTCCCAGCAGTGGCTTGAAACCCAAGCATCATTACCTTAGACACTACCCAGGATTAATCTTAAAGTTTGGAGCACTCATTAGATTATGGGCAATGCGATTTGAGAGCAAACACTTGTATATTAGGAGGTGTTCGAGGCATTTGCAGAACTTTAAGAATCTGTGCCAAACACTTGCAGAAAGGCATCAGATATTTCAAGCTTATCTTACTGCTGGTTCATTCTTTGCTTCAGTACTGCAAGTTAAAGATTGCTATCTGTTGTACAGTGAAATGATAGCCAATGCCATAAGAGATTTTGGCTTCCATGAGTCTAATACAAAAGTTTCTATGGAAGTCCAATTCCAAGGAAGCACATTCAAGAAAGGCTTGTTTGTAGTGACAGGGTTTGATGACTCTGTGGAGTTTGGTGAAATTCAGCTCATTTTGATCAAAGACGAGTCTGTATTTCTTGTTACAAGGATATTTGTATCAGATTTCCTTCCACATGTACACCTGTACTCAATGCAAATGCAGAGTGAGGCTGCACGATGCCTGAATATTAATGATCTCATAGATTTATATCCATTACCTGCTTACATGATGAGTGGCTTTCGGTGAGTCCTTAAAGCACAGCATGTTATCCTAAAAAAAAACCCTGATACTTAGTCCGGCTAGTGTTATAGATGCTTTTTTATTTTAAATGCTTGAATTCATTTCCTAGTGTAAGATTTTTTTTTGGTCAGGATTTGCTAAGAATTTAATTAGAAAAGAATGGCACATGATCAAACTGACTCAGGGTTGTGCACCGCTGTCTGTACGGTGTTACCAGATCTACCAAGCTCCATTCAAAGCTCACTACTGGGCACAGTTAAAACCCTTGGGGTTGAGAGTCCTGAAGACTTGCAGTACATTCGAGACATGATCTGCTGTCTGTCCTGAAGCCTGTCCAAACAAGGAAGTGGATAAGTTCCTGAACACAACCAAATAAGCACTTTAAAAATAAATACAAATTCTAACAAGTATTCTTATCAGGTTAGATTGCATAGATTTTCAGAAATTTCCCTTTAAGGGCAACATTCATTCACTGATTCAGACAGCTTGTATTATACCAGTGAGAAAGTATAATGGGGAAAACTGTTTTAGGGATACTCATTTTAACATTGTCGTACTCTGTGTGTTTGTACATACATATACATGTATGTATGATTCCAAGCCCATTACAGAAATAGTGTTTGAATGTCAAATTAACGTACCAAGGGTATGTATGCAAGTAGGACATTTGCTACACTGTTAGTTATTATTATTGCATTTCTTTAACAAAGGGAAGCTGCACTCAAAGCAGTTCTTAATCAATCTCTGGATCGGAAAGGAAGGGATATACTCGCCACTTCCAACATTCAAATTATGAAAGGTATCCGTAGCTTATCGGTAGCTGTCAATTAAAAAAAATATACTGCAGGAACTGTATTTTGTTCAGTACAGAAAAGAAGATATGTAACCACAGTGGCTATAGCAATTTAGGATGTCTAACAGAGTTAGCACAAAAACATGAGTGTTCCCAAAGTCACTTGCGAGCCACTGTTACACTCAAAACTTTTGGACAAACAGTTTAACTGGATGAGCAGAAGCATAGGAATACAATACATCACAATGAGCAAGTAAGAAAAAATCATGAGGTTCTTAAACGCTTGATTCTGTTGTTTACCTTGGCAAGTAAGAACTGGCATTCAGAGGGCACGATGAAGGCAGCAATTCCTCAAATAGAGGTCATTATATGGAATTACTTTCTCTGATTTCTGACTATGACAGCATGTTAAGCAATCACTTGTCAATAGCCACAATATTCTCGGGTACCTCTAACAAGATTCCAAACAGCTTAATCTCTTTGGTGCCTCAGGTTCTGCTAGATGCAGAAGTACATGAAGGAAGCCAATACGTAGCTGTAATGGTAGATTAAACAACCAATGTTGGAAACGCAGCTCAGCTGTCTTGTGTTCTCAGGTGTGTGCAAGGTGTGTGTTAAAAGAATAGAAAAGACAAGTGCAAAATTATGCTAAAAGTTTGCTACTTTTAAAAGGAAAGTGACATTCAGTTAATTGTTCAATCAAATCTATACACATATGCTCAAGATGTCTGCAATAAATTAAAAACATCATAGGATCAGAAAGAATTTTATAAATACTGTGTCTGGTTTTCATTTTAGACCAAATTGTTTGATGGTTACGTAATATGAAGAAGTTCACCATCAGATAGATGTCAACTCATCAACATCTGTAAAAAATGTTTTCTTTCAGGTCGGTAGGCATTATTGGTTATGTAAAGCAATTTAGTATGCTCTCCAGTAATGCACTTTAAAATCATGGTATCTAAGATAATCGAAATTGAAACCTAAGATACTGACCTGCTGCACCTCATAATAAAATGTATCTCTAGAGTCATCCCTGAAGTTTATCCTGTGAATATTTCACTACAGTTAATATTTTGTTAATTTATTTTTGGGTTTAAAAACATTTTGGATGATTTAGTATGATTTCTGGTAAGCTTGTGATTGCCAAAAATCTAACTTTACTTTTGTTTTGAAAGTATATAAAACCATACCGTAACTGATTGGTTGTTGGAGCCTTTGGAGATGTCAGTCATTTGGTAAGCAACCAATGGTTGTTTAAAAACCTTTAAAATTGAAGTCTAACGTCACCATTAGATCACCGTTCATATATGCACGATTTCTAGAGGCACTGTAGCAGAAGGGTTAAAAAAGGGACTTGCTTCTTCTTTGTTCTGTGCTGTTCCATGCTGTGCTGTTACCAGTAGAAAGCTCATCACTGTGTGTGGAACCAGGGTGAGTGAACAAAAACTGAAGAACCCTCACCACTGTGTGTGGAACCAGGGTGAGCTACGAACGATCACCGCGTGTGCAACTGGGATCATAGATTTAGGTCAGGAGATTCATTAAGGGGATTTTAATCCCACCAATGTTTATTTAGTTTATGTTAGGTAGAAGGTTCCTGGTGCAGGACCTCCCTTTGTAGCAGGAGTAACACACTGCCCGAGTGTGGACATCTTTTGTTGTTTTTATACAGTGTTTGTTTTCGCCTGTGTATATATTCATGTACACTTCTGTATATATCCTCCCACACTAGGGATACCATTGTTGGTACCCTAGTGGCAGCCACCAACCACTGCAACTGCCTGCAACCCCTATGTAAATAATACAACCTGGACGCCTGAGTGGCGATTTCAACTTCAAACCCTCTGTCTCTTTCGTTTCTACCCACACAGTATTACACATACTTCTTACTGAAGCACAGAACTTTGGAACAGAAAATAATTAATTGAGGAAGCTGGACCTTATATTCTCCAGAGACGGCACATCTCTCGTTCTGGACATAGCGGTTAAATTAGAGTACGCCGCAGACAGTCTGGTGAAAGCAGTGGTGGAAAAAATTGACTATTATAGTCCCCTCAGATCACAGGTCAAAGAATTAACCAAGACAGAAGAGGTTCATTTCATTGGGCTTCCGATTGGTGCAAGAGGGAGTTGGTCTCCATTTAAAACGATGTCTTGCAAAAAAAATTGCCTATTAGACTTACAAGCAGCTAAAATTGTCAAACTGTTAAGCCACAGAACATTACTGTACTCTTTGGATATTCTGGGAATGTTCAGCAGTAGCACTGCGGTATATGAGAATACAAACTAAGAATAATTTATGATACTTGGCTCTGCCAGTTCGGTGGTCCCTAGCACTTACACATCCATCTCGCCTGCCCTCCTCATTGACCTCGGTGAGAGATGTTAAACATGACTAAAGCTTGAGTAAAAACAGAGCCATTGCATCAGCTATGCATGTGAAATGCCAGTTCGGTGATCCTGGTACCACAGATCACCACTCTCGTCTCTGGGCGGGGCTCTGAGATGATTGAGTGATTGTGAGAATTGCCCTTGAACTCTTCGAAAAAAGATTATTCAATAGCCAAATGCCTCGCCATCTAATTCCTACGGTCCCGATCTACCATCTAGCGAAACACATGAAATTATTTTGCCCATGTTTGTGTACTCAGTTTCTTTAACCTAGAGCTGTACCAGATATCATGTTTGAAAATGAAAATACTGCACATTTGAGACCTATATAATGAATGGATGTGAATGGTGGAGAAAATGTATGGCACTATTTTGTTAGTGACAATTGCTTTAAGTCCAATTAAAGCAACACAAATACAATCAGTAAAGGTTTTGACAAAGTTAAACGTAACCAATTAAGTGCAGGACAGAAGCTGACCAAAGGACACAGCTGGAAATGAAGTTTTGCGACAGATTGTGAGGCTGGTAGTGTTCCTCGTTTTCGGTTTTTATCTTTAAAAAAAAAAACGGGAATTTTTCGGAGTTTATTTTATTTTAAAAATCAGGGGGAAAAAATCTCAGTATATACACTTTAGATGTGGAATATGATCTGTAGCAGTTCTGGTTTCTGATTAGGTTTAATGTCCCTGGCATGTATGATAAAGCAGAAACTGTGCAAGTCGAGGCCACATTTTCCCAAGTTAACTGGTACTTTGCGAACGTTTGGGCAATCGCTGTGCTGACAGAAACAGTATCTACAGAAGGTATGAACATGACATTAGCACAAAACAAGTCAGGTTTATTCGCCTTGAAATCATAAAAATAAAATAAAATTGATAGAACTGGACCAAGCCAAAATCACACTGGACGTTTCCATCAATGCATATTACTAACTAAAGCATCACCATTTTCTGTCAAATATTTACGATTAAGCTTGTCGGCGTTAGGCAGTGTTTTAGCTGATGGACAGACAGTACTGTCACACGAAGTCACCGATACATACCTTTGCAATAAACAGTGGCTGTCCAGCAAAGAATAGCGCTCTGTCAAACTCATTAACACAGTCATTCTGCGATGTTTTTTTATTAAAGCGTGTGTAAAAGCCGCATAAATGGATTGCTTGTCTCAGTTCATTTTATTGTTTTAGTTTAATGTGCCGCTTATTTTTCAGTATGTCCTTTTATTGTCAGCTCAAACATGTACCTCAATGCAGCAGTATTTGCAACGCTATGCATCCTCTGCCTCATCTGACCCACTTCTGCTATTTTTGCTTTTTCTATATTTCGAAACATTCAATTTCTTTTGAATATTCATAAACTGATTTACGTTTTCTCCCCATTCCTCATCCACTAAAAATATTATATTTTCGTGTATTTCAATTGAGTTTTTGATTGGCCAACATAATCAGGTGATAGTGTGTTTGTGAAGTGACAGAGAACCACAGTAGAATGTTATTTGATCCTCTGAGTCAAAATAAAACTGTGTGTTAATCAAATTATTGTGTATTTCCTAAAAAATAGTACCGGGATAATATTGAATAATAGACAAAAATTGGGTATAAATCAGTAAAAACCGACGTCCAGTTAGAAAAAAGAATCCTGTAATTTTTCGGTAAAATTCGAAATAAACCGGAAACACTGAACACCAGGTATGGGTTACCTAATTTTTACACTGAATCATTGGGATCCTTTAAGACCTAACTTGACAAAGTTTTGCGATCAATCAGCTACTGGGAACCAGATGGGACCAATGGGCTAAATGGTAAACTTTACATTTTGTTTTTGGGATCAGCTGTCTCTTGTCTAGCCCCCAGCTTTTTCCTGCATAAACTAACAGAGCACATATTCAGATAGCCAATCTGCAGATGCTTTGCATCGTTGAGCGGTGAAAATAAACATTCAAATAAATCTTTACACAAGACACATGGTGCTCTCTGCTTTCAAGCACCAGCGCTCCACTCTGTGCTCCATCAGAGTCTCCATTCAGAGGTCTGAGGCCCTCATTAGCCAGGCAGGAAGCCAATAGCTGTAATTAAATTCCACACCGATAAAACACAATCCATCCTTTGGAGAAATGTGAGATGGGTAGAAGGGGAAGGAGTAGGCTGGTGTCTTTGCTTTGTGCTGCTTGGTAAATACATTGGTAAATGTTTTTATTAATTTCATTTTTCTGCTCTTATTTTAAGCTATTTGAGTTTTATGTAAGTCATGTTTTTTTCGGGGCTTCCGTTTTTTATATACTGTATGAAATTATTGTTTTCGATTACAGTCTAACTTCACTATAACGAACCCTTCTTATAACAAACCCTTTTTTAACGATCCAAGCAGCAAGAACCTTTTTTTTTTCAATGGAAATTAGCCCTATTAGAATGATCACTTTTACAAAATCTACCCGATAAAACGATCTTGGTAGTGTCATGACACTGAACTTTCTCCAGTGTGACTGTGTTATTCTCCCACTGAAAACAAAGACCTTGGTAGGCTAATTCGAAGATAAGGCTGATTCATAGATAACCTATTGTAGTGTGAATCATGTGTGACGTATGCAACCATTGTCATCTTCACACAAACTGCAACCATGGCAACAGGCGTGAGGAGGCAACAAGATTGAAACAGAGTGCATTGAGAAAAGTACAAAGAATATGAAGCAATCTACGCTGGATATGTTTTTCAAGAGAAAGGGCACGCAATTTCTGTATTCAGCATGTACATGTACTTTTTATTTTTTTCATTTCTTTACTGTTTTCTTTTAAATATACAGTTTAAATGTTGATCAGTGTGAAGTTGTCTTAAAAGAACTACTGTACACTGTATAAAGATGTTCAATTCAATTTGGGCGTTTCTTCATTATTCTGATACAGCAAATTGTCAAACCGTATTATAGTGAACAACCTGATATAACAAACATTTCTCCAGGTCCCAGTGGGGTTCATTATAATGAAGTTAGCCTGTACTTTCCAAAATGCTTGGGCGGTTTTTTCATATGCATTGTAGTAACGCCACAGTACTTGTACACTTTCCTTTGCTGTCTTCCACAATGAAATCCCTATGGTCACAGGCACATTCTTCTGGGGTTTTTGTGTGTAGGCATTTTTTTTTACATTTCGCCACAATTTGCAATCTGGTTTTCAATCCTCTATTTTAACTGTAATATAGCTTTAAATCCTGCGAACAAGCCTCCATTGCTAATTGTAATCTTGTTTTAAATTACACAAGCAGAGTCTCCACTAGAAATGTATGAATGTGCTGCCACTCAGTAGTTGGGGCGGGTTTAAAGTATTCAGAATGAATCAATGATAGATACCAGTCAGGAAGGAGGGACATTGCTCAGCTGCACTAGGAAAGTTTTTTTTTTTTTTTTGTAGTCGTAGTTTTTTTGTTTTTTTTAATGGGAAAGAGGTGGTCAACATGAATTGATTAACAATTTCCACTGTTTTTCCGGTGTTTATTGGCTATGCACCAATCTCACTTTTTTCGTATCGGAGGGGTTTTATCGGTTAAAACCGTACCTCAGAAGCCCTATAAATTACTATTTATTTCTTAGAAGCCCTATAAATACCTCATCCTCTCTGTATATCTAGATTATATTTAAGGAAGTGCATTTGTAAGTAATAGAAACAAGAGGCTGTGCTATAATATAGCCTTGACACAATGTGCCATAGACTACAAGGTGTTGGAAGGTGTCTCGTGGGATCCATTCAGTTAAAATTATGTCATGCAATCAATCAAGTTCATTCCAAACATGCTCAGTTATATTGTGGTGGTCGTGGAAGTTGCCTGAAGTCTCTGTCATGCTCCTCAAACCAGTCACACACAATTCATCACGGTGGATGGGTGCTGAAAGTAGCCGTTGGATACAGCACTGTCTTTCTAGTACTTTCTCAGAATTTATGTGAGAGGAATAATTCTCATGGATGTAGTTCTCTCTCAGGTCTGTGTTACTTGTGTTGCTGAGCAGTATAATGGGATATTTCAGGGCACTCTAAATTGCTTATCTTTTGGAATAGTGTCAAAAGGAAGCAATCATTTAATAACAGACCATTTACAGCCAGGTTCAGGTCCAGATAACAATCTTGATCTGTGCTTACAGGAACGATCATTTTCAAAATCTATAAATTATAACAATACATATTAGGTAAGATTTCATGGAATTGCATTGCTAGCAATATGTAGGTTACATGAAACACACACTAATTTAGTGGACTGTATGCTGAATACATTTAATGTAATGAAGTGATTTTTAATGACTAAAGCAGCAAATATAAACTAAAAGATGGGCCAGATGTTAGCCTCAGCTGTGCCCACTCTGCCTCATTATCAAATCACACACAAAGAGGCGACTAATTTACACAAACTCTTGTTCAGCACTGGGGAGTAATTGGATAACACATTACTGTCTTGCACTGAGAGTAAATAAGCGTTAGTTAATTACAAACCCAGCGTTTCAGCCAGCGAAACTCAAGGAAAGTTCTATTAATCCAGAGGCAAAGTTCTGTGACTCCTTACCTCCAGGGGAAACATTCGCAGGTCGGCATCCATCTCCTTCTAAATCCTCGCGCCTCAGAGGTCCACAGGGCTACTAGACCGTGCCAGTTAGCAATCGAACCTAATTATTCATGAGAAGGACTGGAAGGAGAAAGTGTGAGCTAGGGGAGTACAATAAATGCGTTAAGACCACCTCACAATTAAAAGTACAGCAATCAGGGCTAACAAAATAATTCCAGTACATCTTATCTAACATTTATTCTGGAACAAAAAGATTTAGGGGGTGGGGGGGTATGATTAAAGTCTTAAAAATCTTAAAGGGAGTTGACATAGTTAATCCATGCCAATACTTTAAAGCTGGAAATTAAGTGGAGATTAAGTGGTTTAGGACAGAGAGCAGGAGACACTTCTTCACACAGAGTGGTGAGGGTATGGAATGGGTTTCCTAGTCATGTTGTTCAGACAGAATCACTGGGATCCTTTCAGACCCAACTTGCGAACGTTCTGAGATCAGTCAGCTACTAGAAACCAGAAAAAACTTACAGTAGATGGTCCGAACGGCCTCCTCTAGTTCATAAATTTTCATATGTTCTTCTGTTCTATGCATGTATTGCCATCACTTTGTTGATCTCATATTTTCCTATATGAGAGTTGCACAGATTCTGTTATTTGATTTTTATTTCCTTCATACAACCTCTGGGAGTGTGGTATTGAGTGAATGCACCTTTAAACACTCGTGGTATTGAGTGAATGCACCTTTAACACAGACAAGACTTGAGTAATTACAATAGGAACCACTCTGAATAATAACTGGTCAGAAAGGGACAGCAAATATCTGTAGGAGGCCAAGACTGCATGATAAAAGTTTTATCACGATTGATGCAAAATCAAGGCAGTTATCGTGTTCTCCATGTAGTGTGACAGACGGGCATATGTGATCAGCACATAAGGGTTCACATTTATTTAACTTAAAACTATTAACTATTTGCCGCCCAGTGTCCAATATATTTGACATTGAGAAAATAGACATTAAATAAGTATGGGCACATAACGTTAGGTTACGGATGTAACCCTGGTTCCCTGAAAGAGAAGACGACCACCGACGATACTTTTGGGATATTGCCTGCCTTTGGTAGGTATTTCTGAGCATTTTATATATCAAAGCTGCCGTTAGGCCCATCTGCGGAGTGATGTCCCAGGTCCCGCCTCCCAAGGGATCAAATAGTCACTGCACAGAATGCTCAGTCTCTTTTTGCCTTGAAGCCGAGTAAGCGACCTTGCTGGTCGGTGGTCATCTTCTCTTTCAGGGAACCAGGGTTACCTTTCAATTCGAAGACAACCACCGACAATACTTTTGGGAAAGTATACCCAAGGAGTTGCAAGGGAGATGAACGGACAGCTAATGAGGGATACGTCGCCATACATAACCGATAAGGTCAGTGATGGGAGTGTGCAACCTCAAGGTCCCTTGTACCCTTGTGCGGTAGAACCTGGTAAAGATAGGCGGCGTAGTCCATCTAGCCACAGTACAAATCTCAGACAGTGAGGCTCCTCTAAAGAGGGCCCAAGAAGTAGCCACCCCTCTCATAGAGTGCGCAGCTACCCGCCCAAGTGGGGGTAAGCTGGCATTATCATACGCAACCGAGACTGTGTCCACAATCCAGTGCGATAGTAGCTGCTTGGAGATGGCCTGTCCCAGGGTTCGTATATCGAGACAGACAAAGAGCTTGTCAGAACGCCACAAAGCTCTTGTATTTTTCAACGTAACATCTCAACTGGGTAGAGGGAATTTAAATGCCTATCCTCCTCTGTGAGGGGATGGAACGAATCCAATTCCACAGACTGGTTCATGTGGAAAGCCGATATCACCTTGGGGAGGAACGCAGGGTTTGCCGGCAGAGACACCCTGTTCCCATTGTCCCAATCACGCATGCAGGAGCTATGCACAGACAGTGCCTGCAGCCACTAACACGCTTTGCGGAGGTGATGGCTAAAAGGAAGGCTGTCTTCATGGACAGGTACTTCAACTCTATGGAGTATATGGGCTCAAACGGGGCCTTTTGTGAGAGCCTCCAGCACGACGTCAAGACTCCCCTCTGGGAGAACGTCCCTCCTGGGAGGGCGTAAATGTCGGGCACCTTTTAGAAACCGGGTCGCCAAAAAATGTGTGCCAAGTGAAACAGAGTCCACTGGGGCATGGCATGCAGATATAGCAGCCAGGTACACCTTCAATGTAGAAGGCGTTTTACCGGCATCTAGCAACTCTTGCAGAAACTGAAAGATAACAGGCATAGGGCAAGATATGGGGTCATGACCGAGGGTCAGACACCAGTTTTGGAAGTACCTCCACTTATAGGTGTGTAACGACCTAGTGGAGGCTGCTCTGGCATTGTGCAAGGTGCCGACAACCAAGTCAGAGAGCCCTAGGGCTGTCCAGCGGTCCCGTTCAGGGGCCAGACCCTGCCTGATTCCGGGTGCCAAAGAGTGTCTTTCGCTTGACTGAGGAGATCCAGGTGGAGCGGGATCTCCCAGGGCTGACCTTGAAGGATATGGCACAAGGTTGCAAACAAGATTCTCCTGGGCCACAGAGGAGCCACCAGAAAAACCATTGCCTTCTCGAACGGGACATTCTCTAGGAAGGCTGGAAGCAGCGATAGAAGGCTGAAGCTCTCTCTACAAGTGCAGATCTCGAATTGGAGAGTTGGGGCAAGCCAGCATCCAAGGATATCTCGGAGCTGAGGCCTGCTTCAAGAGGCAGCTGGCACGTTGCGCCCCTTTCCTCGGAAAGGAAGTCACCATCCTATGAGGGTGCCACAGAAATAGCGCCCTCATCTTCCTCAGCTATCCCCAGCACTGGTTCCAGCTCTTCCTGTGTCTCCATAGGGACAGGAGCGGCTGTGCATAGTGCAGGCATTGCCTCAGGTGCCCTGGCCGGTGCAGGGTTAAGGGCCTGCTGCCTGGCCAAGAGCTCTAACACTTGGGAGAGCGCTGGCGTGGCCTCTGCGGCTGAGCTGATTGACTCAGAGTGAGAGCTCTATAGTTATACTATACCTTACTGGTGGTGAGAGGCAAAAAGAGACCGAGCATCCTGCGCAGTGACTACTTGATCCCTCGGGAGGCAGGACCTGGGTCACTCTGCAGATGGGCCTGTTGGCAGCTTTGATATAAAATGCTCAGAAATACTTACCGAAGGCAGGCAATATCCCAAAAGTATCGTCGGTGGTCATCTTCGAATTGAAAGGGAACCTGGGCAGTAAAGGGATCAAATTAAACTACTAGGGGTCTCCCGAGTGACGCATCCAGTGCAGGATCTGGTCTATAGCCTGGACATCGCCGGTTCGAGTCCAGGCTATTCCACAGCCGACCGTGGACAGGAGCTCCCAGGGTGCGGCACACAATTGGCAGCGCGTCGCCCGGGGGGAGGGAGGGTTAGGTCGGTCAGGGTGTCCTCGGCTCACCGCGCACCAGCGACCCCTGTAGTCTGGCCGGGTGCTTGCGGGCTTGCCTGTAAGCTGCCCGAGAGCTGCGTTGTCCTCCGACGCTGTATGGTGAGTCCGCAGTGTGAAAAAAAGCGGTCGGCTGACGGCACACGCTTCGGAGGACAGCGTGTGTTCATCTTCGCCCTCCCAAGTCAGCGCAGGGGTGGTAGCGGTGAGCTGAGCCTAAAAAAAAAAATTGGCCATTCCAAATTGGGAGAAAGTAATAATAAAAAATAATTGGCAATGACTAAATTAAAAAAAAAATGAAACTACTTTCTTCTTAAAATTTAGGAAAACCCACAGTATATACAGATAAAGGAAAAACTAAGCAGACATACACACAGAAAGATGTAATAACTAATAGTACAGTGTGATGTATACACTCTCAGCACTAACTTACTTTTGAATATATTATATCAATACATTTCTCTATCTCTTCATTAATCATCCTCTGCTTTCGTTTTTAGTTAGCTTTCTCTCTCCTGAGATTTCATATTTCATAGGGTGATGAAGAAATATGATCATTAAAATAGCTAGCTGTATGCAATCTCATTTAATTACCCTTTAGTTTCTTTCTATGTTGGAAGCTGTTCTTGTGTGTTTGTTTTTTATATTTTAATTTAGTGTGCCCAATTTCGAATGACTTCACCGCAGCAATTCCCCACAACAGCTAGAGAACTGAAGGTCAGTGAGTGTCCTCCCATCTCCAAGCCAGTTGCTCTTTCAATGAAGCTCCCAAGAATTTTGAGGACAGATATCCACCTAAAAATCATTCTAATACATCAGGTTCAAAAGCTATTGGTTTATAATGTGATAAACTTTGAATTGTAGATGTGTGCCGTTTTTTTCATCCAAACTCTAAAGATTATATATGGAGTAATAAAAATATAACTTAGAAATCAAGGATTGATTCGTGGCTAGTTTCTCTGACAATTTTGCAATATATGCATGGAATTTCATATACACCTGCACCGTTATCAACTAAATATTGTAAAAAGCCATAAATAGAGAATGCGCTTTTGCATACATATCTTTAAATGCACCGTTCACCCCATTTAGCTGTGCCCATCTTAGGACAGATCATACCAATTTTAATATTATATTATAGTTTATTGTAAAGGCTGGTATTACTTTGATGTGAATACCCCAATAATACTGTATCAATTCTAACATAACACTGACCTGTTTTTTATATTTTACAGAAGGTCCCAATGTCTTGTAAAAAAAAAAAAAGAGGAGGACCTCTAGAGAGAAATATCGTGGATAACAATGAATGGACAGTTCGCACGGGACAACATTTCATGATGATGAATCCAGGCTATGTCACAGCCGACCGTGACTGGGGGTTCCTAGGAGGCGGCGCACAATTGGCCGAGTGCCGCCCAGGTAGGGAGGGCTTTGGTCGGCAGGGGAATCCACGGTTCACTGCGCATCAGTGACCCCTGTGGCCGATAGGGCGCCTGCGGTTCTGCAGTGGAGCCGCCAGATCTGTGTTGTCCTCCAGCACTATAGGTCTGGTTGCCTCGCTGTGGATCCGCACTGCGAAAAATGACGGCTTGGCAGGAATACATTTCGGAGGACGCGTGTTCCAGCCGCCGTTTCCTGAGTCGGGGGTGGGGGTGGGGGTGGGGTTGGGGGTGGGGGTGGGGGGTTGCAAGCGTTTTTTTAAAGATGGTTAATTTACTGTATAAACTATGTTTTTTTTTTAAGATGGATAAACAGTGGTTATTTTTTAACATGGTTATTTTTTTAAGATGGCTAATTTATAAACAGTATGCTTAGTTTTTTTAAGATGTTTAATTATAAACTTTATGGTTATTTTTTAAGATGGTTAATTTATCAACTTTTTTTTTAAATGATACATTTCTAAGATGGCTAATTTATAAACTGTATGGTTCATTTTTTTCAGATTGTAATTTATAAACTGTATGGTTCATTTTTTTCAGATTGTAATTTATAAACTGTATGGTTCATTTTTTTCAGATCGTAATTTATGAACTGTGGTTTATTTTTTTAAGATGGTTAATTTATATACAGTGTGGTTCATTTTTTTCCATTGCCAATGATTCGCGATTCATTTTCTGGACATTTCTGTGGGGCAAAAAATAAATATTATGGTGCACGAGCAAGCCCTCTAAAATGAATTGAAGCTACCTTATGATACATATAGAGCATACGTATAGGATAGTGCTCCAGTAGGTGAAAACAGACAGGCTTGTAATGTATAGGGGGGCTGTTTTAACATATTAGAGCAAAAATATTATTATTATTATTATTATTATTATTATTATTATTATTATTATTGGCATTAAGTACAGCAATTAGCTTTCTTATCTTTCAAATATGTAATTTTATAACACTGCCATTTTAAAATAATGCCCCATCATTTTAGCCATTTCAAGGAAAGTGTATGCCTATCTTCATCACCCTAGTGTGCAAATACTCAGATGGCAAATGTGAGATACTAGAAGTAGACTTATTAGGCGTAGTCATTACCTTGGAAAAGGACGAGCCTCCAAGTATAAGACTATGTGTTTATTTACGCATATATACGGTATGGCAGCAAGGACCCCAATGGTGTCCTTCACAGTGCAATTTAATATCCCAACTATACTGTTTTAAATTAACCATCTTATAAACATATTACCATACTATTTATAAATTAACCATCTTAAAAAATAATGTGCCATACTTTTTATAAATTAACCATACTGTTTGGAAATTAACCTGTTTATTATTACGGCATCTCGTAATTCGTTATTCAGAAAAAAGGCGATATCTGTTAGTGATACAGATATAATACTTGTATTCGGCACACCCTACTGGTAAAGAAATACAAATTACTCAACTTGCAAATGATACTACTATATTTTTTAAAAACAGAGATCAAGTTACAAAATAAATTAATGCCATTAAAATATTTTCCTGATGCCAAAATATCTGTCGGTCTCCCTATTGAAACCCCAAGTCATGCTCTTAAGGCTGGTTCATACTTCAGACATAACCCCCGGTTGGAGTCGAGGGCCTCTGACTCTGTGTGACAGGTCAGAATTGTGTCATCCACACTCTTGTGTCTTTTTTGGAAAGTCGTACAGCCATTTCTCATGGTCAGGACAGGTAAACATTTTTTAATGAAAATTAAAGGACGGTTCAATGCATTTACTTGCAATGTGTGTTTGTGACTAAGCAACTTAGTCCCCCTCAACCTAACCTACCAATTTACCTATCTGACAACTGAATTTTTGGAAGGTAAATCTACACAATAAATATAATACTCTGTGCTTTATATTGCTACAGCAAAGCGATCAATAAGGAATACACTATTATCGTTTCATTATTTGCATTAGTGCAGTATTGGTACAGTTTAAAAAATATATTTTGACATTTTTTTAATTTTTTTTTTACATTTTTAGGGAGCATGCTTGTCAACTAGGAAAGTGAGAGCACAATAGACTGAGAAAGGAAGATTTACAGAAAACAACTATAAAAACTGTAACATCCTAGTACTAGTGGTAGCAGACACAGTGAATGCAGAAGCTAACTACAGGGGAGCAATATTATTAAGGCAGGACTAAATGAGGACAGACATTCAAATTAACATTATAGTTCAAATGTAAGGCTGTAGTTAATGCATACCCCATATGTTAGCATTAAAGTAAGTACTGTATTTATGGAAGTACTCATGACTTCAAGGTAATGTTGCATTCTAATCACCCAAAATGCAGTTAATGCACATAATGTTAAAATTGTAGAGTAAATTGGAGAGTAAATTACTCAATGACACAGAACCTTATCTGGAGCACTGGGTAAGACAAAAGCCTGGAGAATTATACTGTTGCTAGTGCTAGGAGGCGGTAAGACAATGGATTTTAAATTCCGTGGTGTATCTTCTTCTGCAAATATTGTGAAACCTATTACCAATTACTTTGGTTTGTGACTGAGCTCTTATGAGCAACATTAATTCCCTCTGTAATAATGATGGCTCATGTGTTGTGTTTTAATACCAGGCTTCTAAATAAAGCTCAGTTTTGAGTCTGAGACCTTGGCAGATCCTTACACTTTTCAATCACTGCGGAGGGCGAAAGGCTACAGCAGCACCGCAGTGTCTCTCTCCAGCTCCCCTAGCTCCTTTCTACGGCTGTGCATGCAAACAGCAGGGTTCGAGGAGCTACAAACACAATGTTTCTCATTTGAAGAACGCATTGAACCTACGTGACTCAACCATAGCTGTGCCATGTCAGCCATGTGATTAAAATCCTCACTGCTCACACCGGAAGCCATTTTGACAATGTATGGCCTTTTTTTTGTATTTTTATTTTAGCTTGATGTCTCTTGGGCAATTTCCCTTTGTCTTCTCATAATGCTCACTTAATTATCCGCTCTTAAATGCCTGTAGATGCTACAGTTTGTTGTAGTTACTCAAGCTGTCTATCCCCAGGCTAGAAACGACCTGGACCTATTTCTTTCCCATTAATAACCAACTCTTTCAAACTTTATTTTTCTCTATCTTGTGTATTGAAAACAGCCCCTCATTTAAGTTAAAACTGCTAAGGTCAATTTCTTTTTTACTTTTCCATTACTATTTTATGATGTTTGCAGTCATTCTGAGTGGTTCTGGGGTTCTGCTAAACCAATATAAAGCTATCATTTGTCCCTGCCTTTACCTGGTTTGTCTGGAGAATCCTAATTTGGAAACTAATTGTAAGGAGTGTGCAGCAGTGTGGAGTAGTGGTTAGGGCTCTGGACTCTTGACCGGAGGGTTGTGGGTTCAATCCCCAGTGGAGGACGCTGCTGTTGTACCCTTGAGCAAGGTACTTTACCTAGATTGCTCCAGTAAAAACCCAACTGTAAAAATGGGTAATTGTATGTAAAATAATGTGATATCTGTATAATGTGAAATAATGTATAATGTGATATCTTGTAACAACTGTAAGTCGCCCTGGATAAGGGCGTCTGCTAAGAAATAAATAATAATAATACCAATTGTTATGTTAGTAGGTTTCCATGTATTGATATACACACATATAGCTTAAATATTATCATTAGACAAAACAATGCTGCACCTAGTTATAAATAGAAATTAGATAGTGATCAATTACCTCATGTTTCTGGGAGAAAGCGCAGCTATGGTGATGGTCTGTCGCCAGGAGAGGATTCAGGTGGCTTTTCTCACTTGCACTAATGAGTGCCTGTCTTATATATCTTGCCTAACTGCGTGTGTGTGAAGGTGAGTTACACTGTTGTTCCAGAGACAGAACATACATCTCTTCTACACAAGGTCAAACATACATCTCTTCTACACAAGATCAAACGTTCCCCACTTCATCAGTTCCTTATGCCTCTGTGTTCCTTATTCCTCTCTGGTTGAGTTGGTTGAGTTGAAAAACATCCTCCTTCTTTTATCAATTTTTTTTATTACTGTCAAGATTGTTGAATCAGATGAGAACTACCGTGACATAATCTGCATATATGTCACACTTTCCTAAAATTTTACAGTTTGAGATTAAATAAAAAAAATTCCATAATAACAACATTCAAACTACAGGCAATTTCAACATTGATATCAACTTTATTTAAAATGGCTTTACAAACCAGATCAGGCACATATGTGTGGCTGTAAACAGAAAACTGTTTTCTTATGTGAAAACGCACAATAAAATGATTAAACATTAAAACACAGGGCATATTAACCTTGGTGGTCAAGTCTCGTCTAGTGTTTTACATACAAACTTTAATCACAGAAAAAAAAAGTTTACTACCAGATTTATGTCATTGCACTGGCTTTTTCACAGGTAAAACTCATTTTTATTGAAACAGTAAACATTTGCATTTAGATGACTGCAGTATTTGTTTAGAATACTAACATACTTACATACCCTCCCTTCAAAATTACAACCAATATGTTTTGTAGCAGCCAGAAGGATAAAGCATCTCTGATGTAAATCTTTAAATTAGATTGTAACAGAGGTTTGGATCAAACTAGTTTATTTATAGTATATTTAGACTAATGTAAGATTTGCTTGTAAATTGGGCCTAGGTAAGGCATCACTTTCACTTTAGAGGCCTGTGTTTAGATCCGGCCCATAAGTCTGTGTCAGTCCACTTCCACATAATAGGGCTGATCTAGCCCTTATGAAGGTACATTTGCACTTTTCCCATGTTTTTACTATGGAAATACTGTGCATTTATCACAGTTTACTGTGGGTTGCCATATCTTTACAGTAATATGCTTTACACTTACAATTACATGTTCATTGACAGACGTGAATATTGTTTTTGCACTGTAACCCCTGTAAGTTACCTTGGATAAAGGCGTCTGCCAAATAAACTAATAATAATAATAATAATAATAATAATAATAATAATAATAATAATAATAATAATAATAATACTGTTACTGTGCTTTATTTACACTTGGCTGTACTTCTACTGTGGGAAACTTTAAGGGAGCCTACATTACAGATATCTATGATAGGCAACAAAAGCTTCTGAATTCAGTCAAAGACCTTTAGCAACACATTTTGCAACCGATTGCAAACAAAAAACGTTAAATAAAACTAAGCAAATGTACTAAATATTTTTTTAATATACTCAATATGGAATATGATCACAGATTCTGGTGGTATGGTGGATTTACACAAGCATAGCAATTCCTAATAAAAAAGATACCATGCATTTGCATATTTACTGTACTTAGCAAATCCTAGTCAATTACAACATATATTGTATATAGCATTACCAGTGCAAAACCTCTTAAAGTGATTGTGGCCAACAACATAATTCCATCATCTTCCCATAAAACTTTGTTATTATAGATCTCAAAAGTGCAGTGTTAAATGTAGGTTACACTAGGTTAAAGAAATCTCTGTTTACAAGCCATATGCTGTCATTTTACCTTTAAAAACTGCACATTTCAAACGTATGTAGCTAATGGAATTATTTTCTTTTTTATTTGTAATTTAGTGTGTCCAATTATAATTTTGCCCCCGATTTTCTCCCAATTGGGAATGCCCAGTCGCTTTTCTCCTCACGCAGCACTTCCCTACATGGGTCAGGAGACCTGAAGATTCAGTACTGACCCCTGGAGGACAAAGGCCAGCCCTGCAGGTGTCCTCGCTGAGCTTGCTGGGCTCCTGGCCAGCAGGGTTCACTGTAGAGCGATGACTAGAAAGTCCCTGCTGGTTTAACCTCTCTAACCCACGGGAGTGCCAAAGCCAATGTGACGCTCCCTTCAGAGTCCCCAGCGAAGACCGGCCTACTTTGCACAGCCAGTGGAATTATTTTCTTAAGTGAAAATACCAATGCACTCATGCCATTTAATTATAACATTTATTTTATGAAGATCCCAGAATCAGAGGGGGGTGGTGGACCTTAACTAACAAATCCTCTTAATGTATTCCAACCCTATAGGTAGGTTTCTCCTTTCCTCCAGTGAAATTAATAAAATCAGTTGTATGAAAAGAAGACAATTGGCTTAGGGCTGCTGACTGTGGGTCATGTTTCAACAGTCCGAATAATGAGGCCATTTGTAACTCTGAAATACTGACAGTGATTAATACTGAGAGTATTCTCCAAATCACTAGCAAAGGTCAGAAACAGAGACAGTCAAACTCATCACACCCCCTTACCCAGCCCAGAAAATCATTGTAGTCATAAATCCTGTTGGTGCTGTTTTAGCCAGAGCAGACTTGCAGTTTGAAGGAATTGCGTTCATCTATGTAACAGGCAATGAGATGCCCTGCTGTTAGAGATTCTGACCCCAGCTGGAGAGATGAGGTTAAAAGCACTGTATACCACTCATGCGGCTTCATTTCCATGAGTTCTTTTTATATTATGTCATGAAAAGTGGCTGGGGGTGCCTGAGTGGACCCCTGGCATGTGGTGTGCAGGGCGAGCCATACAGTCAAGGGAACGCAGGTTACTGGGGATTCACAGGGAGCAGTGGCTGTGGCGTGAGGTTAGGGAGGCAAAACCGGCAGGGAATTTCTCTCCTCATTGCACTACAGCAGGCCTGGTTAGCTCTAACACATTCTAAATTTGGAAGAAAACCTGGGGTAAAATAATTGGGCACTCAATATACAGTATATATATATATATATATATATATATATATATATATATATATATATATATATATATATATATATATAGTAACACAGCTGGGAGGGGGTTAATATCCTCCCTGAAGAAAACGTGCAAATGCACATTGGTTTGATGTAATTGTTTTGTATTATTGTTTAAATATATTTGTTAATTGTTTTATTATTTAATTATCCCCAGCACCTGGTGATCATTGTAAATCAGAGCCAGGTGCAGGGTATTTAAAGAGAGCAGCCAGTCTGTTCTGGTCTGATGTATAGTGTGTATAGGAGCCCGCTTGTTTGTGTGCACAAGTGTAGAAAAAGAAAAGAAAAGGTAGTGTAAACCTGTGTGGTTTTGGTTTGTTTGAATGTTTTGTGTCACAGGTAAACAGCTTCGCTGTCCTGTTTTATAGATAGGTCCAGTGTTGTGTTTAATTAGTGCTCAAGAAAGAGGTAAGTGTTTGTTTTGTTTATTTTGGTTTTTGTGATTATTAAAAAAAAATAGCGCAACAGCGCTTTTAAAAATCAAGTTTTGTGTGTGGCTGGGTCATTTAAAGTGCTGAAAAAGAACCCAAAGGACTAAAACCCTTCACAATATATATATATATATATATATATATATATATTATATATATATATATATATATATATATATATATATATACATATACACCATATTACTTTGAATTACCGCTGCCCTTGAATAAGTGTCTCCCTTAAATAAGATATCCGATTTGTAATAGACATCTCCCTTGAATAAACACCGCTCTCAGATAATGAAACGTGGACATTTTTTTCCCCCTACCCCAGCTCAAATAAATGAAGCACTTAATAAAGAAACACATAAAAAACACAGTATGGCAAAGCATTACAAATAGAAACAAAATGAATCTAATAACCTTGATTAAAATGTATTTAATGTAGTTGCAGCCACTCCTCGTAGAATTCCCGGTACTTTGCTTTAAATGAAGCATTCCAAGAAATATCAGCTGGCTGGATCACCTTTGTGCAGCTACCAGAATGCAAGACGTTTTTGGTTTTGCCTTCCTGAGAGTTGCACGTACATCTTCGGTTGGATGGCCTCGCTATGCATCCCATACAAGAAGCTTTGTTCTAAAGTTAAACATTCCCCAAACCTTTCAAATCCACGATTACGTTGTTTCAGGAGTCATCCATCCACTCAGAGGTGGAAGAAAGGCGAGGAAACAGTGTTTAAAATAAACCAAAACTGTTTTTTATTATCGAAACACATAAAACCGGAACCAATGACAGAGGGTTCTGGTTGGAGACAGGCAGACATAAAATTCAAGACACAAAACTTAAGGTATAACACAGACCAATAGCCACAGAAACAAAACAACCAATGACAACCATTTGCAGACGTTCACAGTCCCAAGGCCACGCCCCCCTGCTGCTGCTCTGACTCTGTCCCTTATATTGTCTACTGAGTATTTCAAGTTTACAACAACAATACTACCACATTACTACGATGACTACGACTACTAATAATAATGAGCTTGTTATCTGAATGTTGGGTAGGGAGTGGTATCCCACAAACATCGTTTAATTTACTTAAAAATAAATGAAATGTTTGTTTTGTAAAACAAACAAAAAAGACAATGACCATGTACAGCATTTACATTGATAAAGAATATTAAACAGCTCTCTACAAAGTATTTGTTTAGCTTTATAGCCTATGGAGCTAGTTTTTTTTTTTAATTCTACAGTTATTTACTGATTTGGACACAAATTACATGAAATGGTTTCAACAGTTCTATAGTGTTGCAAGATGATGAATGCAGAAACATTCGCTACCTCATATAAACTCGGCTTCTCTGCGCTCATTCTTTCCCATTTGATTTGTTAAAAGCTTCAGTGTTCCTCTGTAGAAGCTGGCTGCACAGCTAGCGAAACGTTAGGATAATTGTCAACACAGTTCCAGTGTCGTCTTAAGTTGTGGATTTATTTGACTTATCTGTGTCACTGTGTTTTGGAAAAACAATGATATTCAAGGTATTATAATACATATATTCTTTTCACCCTCGCTGTTAAAAGTGGGTGGGCAGGGGCCCCCCCCCTGTTTAAAAGGTCGTGGGCAGTAGCCTGTTGGCCCACCTGTCCCCGGCGCCTATGGTTACAATATACAGTATATATATATATATATATATATATATATATATACACACACACACACACACACACACATAATCTACAGACATAGTCTGGGATGCCAGTTGCATGACAAATAAGTAAACAATACAAGGAGCACAGAAAGTGGACATAATACATAGAGTCGGTGGTTGTTTATTTATTTATTTTTTCACCTGTATATTTGACCCTTTTATTGCAGCGGCATCCAAAGATGAAAGGGGTAAAAGTGTTATTTTTCCATTCTGATAGCTCCACACCTCTGGGGGAATGTAAGCCAAACTGAATTACATCAAGTAAACCTGTCAGGGAAGGCTTAGCTCTGATAAAAGCTCTGGCCTTTACTGTGCTCTTTGCTCACTTCCACAACATTTGTGAATTAGATTTGTATTGACTTCCCATTCTGGAGCAGTTATAAATTAGTCCTTTTATTGGTTTCCAAAGAATTTAGACCTTTTCATCTTATCTTCCTCACTCTATTAGTGCCTTGTCTAATGCAATGTAAGAAAGGTCAGCCTCTTATCCATTCCTCTTGTAACAATTGAGTATACCAATATTAGAAGCTACAAAATGTAGTTTTGCACTCCCGATATCTACATGTGTCATAAATGTGCTGTTTTGAAAGAAACACATATAATAGCGAACATGTATCTTGTGCATTTGATTAAAGAAAGTTAACTATGCTTCTGCAAATCTATTACACTTGCACTTCCTAGGTCATTTCACCTTGGTTGTGTCTTCGGGGTCAAAACATGTTACTGGAAAGGGGCTCCCGAGTGGCGCATCCGGTAAAGGCGCTCCGCGCTCTATAGCCTGGACGTCACCAGTTCGAGTCCAGGCTATTCCACAGCAGACCGTGGACGGGAGCGGCGCACAATTGGCCGGGCATCACTCTGGACAAGACACGCTGCAAGGTGGAGGCATGGGGGGAGGAGGACCAAACAAAGAAACGATAGGGAGGCATAGGCCAAGGGCTCTTTATAGGACATCCTGGTTGCATATGTGATTAGGGGTGGATCACAACATAATTTCCATGATTGCATGATGTGAAATAAAAGTTCTAAATTCTATTCATATATTTTTTATTTTTTTAATTCATGTCTCAATCCTAAAATGTGCATGGCCAAAACCTGGTATGGCTAAAAAGGATGGATAAATGACCCTCCCACGCTAAAAAGCCTCAGACGCTTAAATTGACTAAAAACAAAGGTTTTTTTTTTGCATGGCAACAAATTTGAAAGCGGTACCATGTTTTCATGGGACTTCAGAAGTGAAGATCCCGTTTGTGACTAACTTCGTCCAACTTTCTACTATAACTAAAGGCCATACCAAGCAATTCTTTATTAACAACTGAGATCTGCTGGAAGTAGCACTGACACGTTTATCTGACCAAACAGAAAAAAAGGGTTTAGAGACCGTTTAGTGTTTTTTTATGTGACATGATTTATTCAACATTTCAAATTATTGCCAATTGCAGGTGACTCATAAAATGATAGTGCTGTATAGTTTAGTTGTTGTATAAGTTAAAAAAAAAACACAGCCCTTTGCAAAACATTAAATAAACAAATAACGAAACCCTTTGCAAAGCATAGACAGATTTGTTTTTATCCTTAACACTTTTGTTATTTTCATGTTTGGTGATCAGATAGCGATTTGCTTTCAGCTTAGACTTTTCTGTCCCTTAGCAGTAAGATAAGATGTAATTCACGTTACACTAGCCTTATCATGGGTACTTACCAAGACCAAAAAAGTCACATGGTGGAGGCGGAACACAGAAGATTCCAGAATCATTAGTCAGATGATTATTTTTTCACTGAATAATTTTGACGACAAGGCAACATGTCTGATTTGCAGTTGCAGTTATGAAAGATTATACCATACTACGTCACTATGATACGCTATCAAAGCAACATATTCTGAGTTTACTGGAAATTAAAGAACTATGGAGTCTCAACGAAAGGAAAGGGCTTTTTTAACTTCAAGAAGCCATGGAAAGTGCAGAATTACCTTGGAAGAAACTGACTGGGATTACAACAGATGGTGCACCATATATGACTGGGCAAAGAGTGGACTGGCTAGCAGAGTGCTGGAAATTAAAGAAAGAAATGCAGAAGTACCAATTTTCTTACACTGGATTCTGCATCAACAAGCATTATGTGGAAAAGTTGCAGAATTAGAACATGTAATGAGCATTGTGATCAAGTGTGCGAGAAAAGAAGTGCCACATATCAGGACAGAAGTCATGAAATGGTACATTTCATAGGAGTACTGTTTACTATTTTACAGCTTGCCAATATCTTTTTTTCAGTGTTGTTAAAAACATTATATTTTTGAGACAGCATTATGTACTCTGACATCTTTTTTTTTTTTTTTTTTTTTTTACTGTTTGAGTTTTCCATTGAAAGTAAAATGCATGTTACACTAGCCTTAAGTAGCATCTATCACGGGTGCGGACAAAGACCAAAAAAGTCATGTTTGTACCGCAAAATGTATTAAATTAGCACAGCTGGGAATTCGTACAATTGGTCTCCTATATAATTGCTGCGAACTCCTGATCTCAACACTAGCTAGAGCGACCATGTGTAGAGTTGGACAAATCTCTTAAACCTGATTCATAGGCCAAGATTTGTTTCACAGAACAAAAACATGAAAAAGAAAAAAAACCTGCTGGTTCCAAGAAAATATGGGGCTTAACGTCAGCTTGCTGCAAGACTTACAGAACAAAGTTCCAGGAAGTTACAAAAATGCCCAGTGGATTAGCATCTACTGTGAAATGTGTTGAACTTGTATAGACTACTAGTATACTGGACCCCCCCCCCCCCTCTCCCCCCCAAAAAAAGAGCACCAACAACATTCTATTGGCGAGACCTTGCACATCTCTGGAATTTGGATGCAGCTATTTATTATTATTATTATTATTATTATTATTATTATTATTATTAAATTATGCAGTGGGAAATGTGGGCGAATAGAGTAGCCTATTGTAGATCTCCTACCAATATTTTGCGAATGTATTCGGCTAAGCGTTTTGACTGCTAGGTTTTAGCTCCGTTTGTAGATGACTGTAAGGATCAGAACTGCTGGTTCTGAAGGAAACCTTGTATATATTATATGTATGTTTATTTGTAACAGGGCGAGCAGCCCTGTACAGTATTTGTTTGTTTTATTTTAGAACGGGGCCCCCTCCGGCCGTGTTATTTTGTGTTTGTTTGTTTGTTTATTTATTTATTGTGTTTTAGGACGGCGAAGCGCCGCGTATATTATTATTTATGTATTTGTGACGGCGTAGCCGTTGATTATTGAACTCGTGCAGAAGGTGGCCATCTCCCAAATTAATTAGGTGATTTAATTTGTTGCTAATCTGGAGATGGTCACCTGTATAAAAAGTCTGCAGCTCTCCAGCTCGGCGTGGTGTAGTAGGAGCGAGAAAGCGAGAACGCGAGAAAGAGGGAAAACGGGAAAACGGGAAAACGGCTGTAAGTTTAAGAATAAGTCCAGGAACAGTGACGGCTACAGATCAGCCTGGCCTGGACCAGTTATTGTTTCCTTTTTTTGTGTTCATGACTTGTTTTTTGTTTAACTGTTTATTTTGCTCGGTGAGCACAGTTTTTCTCTTTTTGTGAAAACATTTGGTTTATTTTTGTTATATTTCAAATAAAGACGGTGCAAACGCCACTTCACCCAAAATAAAAACTGCGGTACCCGCTCTGGCCTGAGTCCCGGAGGTGCTGGTAATCCCACGCAGGACACCACGTGTGACAGGATGGCGTGTGTGATGACGTCAGGCCAGAAACAGGAACTGAAACTGGATACCGCAGGTTGGGTGAAATGGCGTTTGCGCCGTCTTTGTTTGAAATATAACAAAAATAAACCAAATGTTTTCACAAAAAGAGAAAAACTGTGCTCACCAAGCAAAATAAACAGTTAAACAAAAAACAAGTCACAAATACAAAAAAAGGAATACAATAAGTGGTCCAGGTCAGGCTGAGCTGTTTTTGTCACTGTTCCTGGATTTATTCTTAAACTTAATCTCAATCTCAATCTCAATCTCTCTCGACTTTTTATACATGTGACCATCTCCGGTTTAGCAACAAATTAAATCTCCTAATTAATTCGGGACATGGCCACCTTCTGCACGAGTTTAATAATCAACGGCCATGCCGTCACAAATACATAAATAATAATATACGCGACCCTTCGCCGTCCTAAAACACAATAAATAAATAAACAAACAAACCAACACAAAATAACACGGCCGGAGGGGGCCCCGTTCTAAAATAAAACAAACAAATACTGTACAGGGCTGCTCGCCCTGTTACAGTATAATATATAGAGAATAATATACAGGTCAGACTATATTACCAGTTAGTTTTTAACCATAATGCATGTGTGGGGTAGCCACGCTAGCTCAAAACAAACGAGAGACATATTTTTATGTGGTAATATATTTTGACCCCTATTATTATTTTATATATTATATGTTTCTACCTTTTAGTTCTGTTTTGTGTGTGTAAACTTTGATGCACTGCTGTAGAAAATGGTGCATTCATAGTTATGTCTGCGCAGGTTACGCTGTTGTGCTTCAGAGAGAAATTTGTTCAAAGTCGTCCCCATTTTACATAAGTCTCATGTGTAAGGATGCATATCACAGATTTCACTATTTCTGTGAAATGTACCTATTGTTGTATAATATGCTGTTTACTGTGAAAATTCCCATTTCAGAAAGAATAGTGTAAATATACAGCAAACATTTGCCTTATTGACGCCCTATCTGTTGCAATACACTGCATTTAGGAACCTGACAGACGGTTTAGTTTGCTTCCGATAAATGACACACTTCACAGAGCTGCACGATTTCTTTAAAATGTCTTCAGCTGCATCAAAGATCGAAAATATTTGCTGTACAAGGGGAGATGTTGTTATTTTTACATTTATTCATGTTTTTATAAATGTCTTTAAAAGGTGGTGTGGCGGAGTGTCCCGCCCCTATTTATTATTATTTGTATTTGTTTGCGGCGCAGATAAAAGCGCCGCGTCTTTTGTTATTGTTTTTTATATTTATATTTAAAAACCCTGTGAGGATGCATGACTGATCAGCTACTGATTATTTAACTAGCTGACAGTCATGCATCCTTACCAAACGCGTGCAGACTGTGGCCGAGGGGTAATAAGTAATTAACAGCTAGTTAACCCCTCGGCCAGAGTATAAGAACCTGCAGCTCTCCGTGCTGCAGGGTTGGGTGCAGAGAGGAGGTACGGGGAGATAGAGAGGAGACAGAAATAACAATTGCTAAAACGTGCTGGATTAGCCAGCACGACACTTACTTGTTTGTCTGTCTGATTCGTTTGGCCCTCGTGCCCTTTTGTTTTGTTGTTTTGTTCAAATCTTTTATGTTTGTTTTGTTTATTAATAAATTCAACTGAGTGCCGTAGCATTGAATTTCACCCGCCCGTCTGTTATTTTGGTTTCTGTACTTCCTGGTCCGTGACGTCACCACACCTCACCACTGCGAGCCATCCTGCCACAGGTGGATATAATTGTAACGCTTTCAGCGTTAAAATATTCAGGAACATTTAATAACGCTAGAGAAAATTATTAATTTTCAGTGTGACAATGCTATTTTTTTCTGCTATAATAAATATTATGTTTAAATCGTGAAATATCTTGAAATACCTATTTTTAGACTGTGAAATAAGCAATTATTTACAGTGACAAGAAAATAAACCCTACTGTTACATGCAGTTTTGAAAGAAACACAAATTATTGCAAGCATATATCATTTTACAAAACTGTATCTGGTCCTACTGTAAGTAAGAGAAAGTTCTCAGTTTGTATGTCTTATTCTCAGGATATTGTTACACTTGCGCTTCCTACAGTAAGCAATTTCACCTCCGGGTCAAAGGATGTAAAGAATGTCAGTCAAAAGGGGAAGCGTCTGGTCAGGTACAATTTTTACACTTGCAAACTAAGATACCAGATATCATGTTTGAAATAAAAAAAACATGTTTACAATAACGTGTTTCTTTCATAACTGACACTTGAAACCTTTATATAACAAATAGAAGTGCACAACAGGAAAGATTTTTGGAATTATTTTGTTAGCTAAAATAACTTATAATCAGGAGTTCTCTAATAACCTGGCATAACACAGAAGAATGGCTGATACAACAAATACTCCTGTTTTGCTGTTTAACACTGTAATACTTGAAACAAAGAAAGCTGTAAAATTAGAGGCAGGAATGTTTTTTGACAATGCTTAGCTTTTTTTTTGTAGGTTTTATGCTTAATAATATATACAAGCCCGCTCGTCACTGGCATATTAATAGAGATAGTAAAATAATGAAAGCTCTCATAGGCGCTAAAAAGGTTAACCCCTTGACTACTAACATGCTTAGCTCTGCATTACCACGATTAACGATTGCCAAGGCATATAAAAGCAAAAAACATGGTACACAGAGCTTCTTATGAACCTCATGGAGTCTCCCAGCATCTTACCTGACTGAAGCCGGTGCCATTGTCCCCTTCTTGAACATTAAAAAAACAAAATACATAAAAAAAACCCTACAGTGTGAACCCAATTCAGTCTTTGAGAAATGACAAGCCAAACAGGTCCTTGAACTCCGTTATCAAGGATGATCAACAGACTGAGGTTTAATTTTCCAGCAACAGTGAGATATCTGTGCCTTAATGTGTGCTCACAGGAGACCTCTTAAGTTCCCTGACAGAGTTTGTCCCCAAACGCTTTGACTCAATCAATTGAACAGGGAAGCACAATTGAAGACATGCAAACACAGCCTGGTTACCAAACACAGTGTACATGGTAGCTTTACATGTCATTAGAATTGCGTTTTAATATGCACCTTACTGTTTGACAGTGAGTGCTCTGGTTTTTGTTGCTTAGTTGTTACAATATTTGCCTTTTTCTGGAGAATCCTGTGAGTGCCTTCCTCATTCCATTCAAATCATGTGACTATGACTTGATTAACATGCAAAAATAAAGTCTCACCTTTTTGTCACGCTATTTTTATATATTTTTTGAGCAATTCAGGTAGTTTTCTTTTAAAGAGAGAAATTCTACAGCAGAGAGCTGCATTTCACAGCAGTGTGGAGTAGTGGTTAGGGCTCTAGGACTCTTGACCGGAGGGTCGTGGGTTCAATCCCACGTGGGGGACACTGCTGCTGTACCCTTGAGCAAGGTACTTTACCTAGATTGCTCCAGTAAAAACCCAACTGTATAAATGGGTAATTGTATGTAAAAAATAATATGATTTCTTGTAACAATTGTAAGTCGCCCTGGATAAGGGCGTCTGCTAAGAAATAAATAATAATAATAATGTAAATGCAAAACAAGTAAGATTTATGGAATCACAAATTACAATTCATGGTCACTCATTTTGACTGTAATTATATTCCCAGGCAAGTACTCCTACATTTACTGAGATCTGCTATGCTTGTTTGTAAGTATCCAACACAGTCTGGATACAACACAGCTAAAACAAACTAGAGCAGCTACAGGTTTCTGGTATTCCCCCAAAGAAATGTATTTTTTATCACTGCCTGCACCAATAATTTAGTTACGAGGTTGTAAAATGCTCAAGCAAAGCCTTTAAAAGAACAATGTAAAATTGCCATTTTTGACCTTGGAGATTCTATTTAGCTTGGCAGTGAAAAGGCTAAACATAATATCTAGGGAGTGTTTAGCTGCAAAACTGCCTTTTATATTTTACACTTTAGAAAGTAATTTCGAAACTAAAGCTTATCTGATCACCAGGCTTTTTCAACTTCAATGTTCTAGTGTCGCAATAGCAAGATGGATCACCTGGTATAGACGCATCCTTCTGGTGTGCTAGGTGAGTCATATTGTCTGGGGAGAGCAGGTTACTAGCTGTGTGAAGTTACTGGTCTTCACTGGGGATTCCAGAGGGAGCATTGGCTGTGGTGCTCCCGTGGGTTAGGGAGGCAAAACCATCAGGGACTGTTTCTCCTCACAGCGCTGCAGCAGACCCTGCTGACCAGGCGCCAGTTGAGCTCATAGCGGACAACTGCAGGGCTGGCCTTTGTCCTCCAGGGGCTGGTATCTGGCTGACATCTGCCCTCGAGCTCCTGGGTGTATAGATGCAATTGACTTGGTCGTGGGATCAGAGGACAGCCACTGACATTCAGTTTTTCTGCACTGTTGTGGGGATTGCAGCTGTGAAGGAACATAACTGGACATTCTAAATTGGGGGAAAATGAGCATAATAGATGTTAATAAGAAAGGGTTTGTCAGATTATGAATTGGTAGTGGTTCATGGTAATTTGTATAATTTTCTTGAAATGTAAAATGATGTTTAAAAAAACAACAAAGTTAGCTGAAAGTCAGTTACACCTCGCCCCACAGTCCTGCAATTAGGGACTCTTTGTTTGGGAAAGCCACAGCAATATATAGTTCTGAACACATCTTTTATAAGTTATGTTTTTGTGAGAAAAAAGAAAATGTACACTTCTATATTCAAAAGGCTCTGTAATTCTCATAATCCTGCTTATTTAAAAAAGGTTATGTAAACAATTGAAAGTTTTCAGATGATAGGGTATCGTTTTCCCTGAGAGAGCTTAGGAACCTTTTTTTCTGTAGTTATTTAGTTTGGAGAGAAATTAATCTCAAGGCGTGGATATTTTCTTCTTTCTGCATTGCATTTTTTTTCTGAAGTGCCATTTATTTTTAAACATACTTAGAGGTCTTTAATGAGCAATTAGCTTCAAGTGACATTTAGCATGTTTTACCCTTTTATGAGCGCCCTTTCAAATACTGATTTTTTTATTTTCATGTTAACTTTAGTGGAGTTAGGGGGTGTGAGTGAGCCAGGGCTTCGCCCCTTCCTAATTTCACTTGTCTATCATCATTGACTCCCTATTTAAACCCAGTCACAGCTCAGCTCTTTCCCTTGCATTTTACTTTTTCCCTCCTCCTTCTCACTTCTTTCATATGCCGCGTGCCTCTATGTCGGTCCCCTCTGGGGGGATAGGGAGTCTCACTTCCCCGACCTAGAGTTCCAGTAACTCTGCAGGTTCTTCATGTGGTCAGAGGGGAGCACCGGCCACACTATTCTTTCACAGCTACATCTTGACTCAAGAAAGAAGGCTCTGTCTTACTTCCTTCTTTATCCTCCTGGGACGTGGCCCTCAAACTTTTAGTGCTTGAGTCCCATAACTAACAATTATGTGTGTTCTTTCAGATTCTTTTTTCTTCCTTACATCAAAGCTTTGTATGAGCTGTTCCGTCCTCTGAGGGTCGAACCCAGTCGGTAACTGGGACCCAGTCATGAGGCAACGTCTATAACGACTCTCTGAGAAGTCAGAGGACTCTGTGTTTTCAGGGGCCCGGCCATTAGGGCTAGCCTCGACTCCATAGGGAAGGCTCTCCCGGCCCGTCCTTTTCTCTCTCCCTTGTCTAGAGGCCGAGCCTCCAATCATAAGTTACAAAAAACACTCCCTTCCTCTCGAAGCCCTGGCTCCCGCCCCGTGAATTATTTCTTATGACCTGGGAAAGTGCTTTTGAACTGCATTGACCTGTCCAGCTCCATTTCCAAGAGGCCAGAACTTCTAATTGTGTTAAGTGATGTAGATTCATTTCCACCAGTAGCATCACTGAAGCTGTTTTTTGTTTAGAAAATTGAGCTTCTAATAATTTTTCATGTTGGTTTATTCGAGTAAAACTTACACACATCAATTTAATCACCCCACTTATTGTTTGGAGTTTTGAAAGAAGCACATGTTATTGCAAACATGTATTTAAAAAATGATATCTGGTCCTACTAGATAAAGGTATCTGCATTCACGGTTTTTATAATTGCTCTTATTTTAAATTGTTCTTGTCCATTTATCGTACTTACTACATGCTCTTAATGAAATGTACTCTTAGAAGCAAACATTTTTAATATACGTTTACTGTTCTTAGTTGAATTTGCTCTTAAATGTAATTATTTACTGTATTCTTTACTTTGCTCTTATTTGTTTTTGAGCTTACTATCTACTGATTTCACTGTACTTTGTAATTGCTCTTATCTGTAATGTGATATTGTGCAATGTGATATTTAGCATTGTGGTACTTTGTATTGTGATATTTTGTAACAGCTGTAAGTTGCCGTGGCTAAGAAATAAACAATAATAATGATAATACTAATAATAATAATACTATTGGGTAGAGTAAGTTCTCAGTTTGTATGCCTATACTTATATATATTTTTTAAATACATCAAGAACAATTCAAATAGGAAATATGCATTCTTTTGAACCTGATAAACTTTAATAACAACTGCAAGCACCATAACCAGAATATATTGGTGTCATCCTTAGCTGTGAAATAAGCCACTGCTTTTGAACACAAGCACACTTTAATCTTGTCCCATCAGCATCATGCAGAAAGCCTTCCAGGCGCCTGGCCAGAAAGGACCGCTGTAGCAATGTCCCTGACGATTTTGCCTGGGGTGTGATTACACTAGGCAATTATTGCTAGCAATTACTGCTAGCAATAATTGCTAACAATGTGCTCAAGACAATGACAGACAACAAAGTACTGATAAAATTGAGGTTTATTTTTATAATCCAAAGTGTGATGACAAAACAGTAAACAATAATGATAACAGACAATACACAATGGTTTGCACATTGCTCTGTTCTATTCCATGGGTTGGTTGGCCCAGAATAATAGTCCCGATATTTAAACACCCACACGTAACACAAACACGATCACAAGTCCACAGTGAGTGCTATAGTGCTCGTGGTGCAAATACAGTTAATCGTGACACAAGTGCAATGTGGTCCGGGTTTGGTGCTGGCCTTCAGCAACAGCTACGCAGCGTGTTAGTGTCTAATAACAACAAACAGTTTTTAGACACGACAAAACAAACAAAACACTCACGATTACAATACGGTTCTCCTTCCAGGTTAGCAATAACCATAATAAAGGAACAGAACACCTTGCTCCGTCCCCTTATATACCGTAAATCATGACCCCTTGGTTAACGATTGCAACCACTCCACCAATCCGCGGCTGCCACATCGTTTCCCTTCCGGGTTGATGATTTAGTGTACTGTAGCTGCACCCCCTTTCTAGATGGCCGACTTCCGCCTAACCCTGGGAATTAATTGTCTGGCCATCCAGTCCAGGGCACTCTGTTCCCTTTACACAGCGCCCTCACAGGTCAGGAGAGAGATTTATCACCAAGAATCATTCTGTCTCTGTCACACTCCCCAGTCTTGGATTCATATTTTATCTGTGTGGTATCCTGCTGTTTCACAGTACATTATGCATTATTATAATTCAGTGCAATATAATATTTCCTCTAAATATGTCATACAATTTTCTGATCTATGTTTAAAACAACATCCTAAAGGAATAATAAGCAGTCGTACTGTAACTTTACTTGAATATTACAGAGGTTTTTTTCTGCTTTAATCTGGGTATAGATTACCGCAACATGGAAATGTGCTGTTAGAAGAATAATTAATCATCTAACTTTAGTTAGCCTGATATCTGCTATTAGCTGCTGTTTTGCTGCTACTATTTCATGTATCATGCTGCTATCATGTATTATGCACTTTCCACTGTATTTAATATATTATGCTTTTTTTTTTACTGTATATCATGTATTATGCATTTCTCTGTATTTAAAGTATTATGGATTTCTTGTTGTTACTGCATCTTGTAAAGGTCTTTGTATGAGAGGAAGAAACTGCGGTATGCTCAACTAGCCACTGAAGCGGAACAGCGAGGATGGAGAGTCCAGGTTTACCCAGTGGAAGTGGGTTGTCGAGGATTTGTGGCACACTCTACAACCCGGTTTCTCAGAGACGTCGGATTCAGTGGCCAAGAGTTGCGTCGCACAGTGAAGAACTTATCTGAAGCAGCAGAGAGGAGCAGCAACTGGCTGTGGTTGAGACAGAAAGATTCTGGCTGGGGATCTCAAGCACAATAGAAAGAAAGAAACGCTGATGTACAGGTAAGTAAGCTGGGCTGAGTTGAGTGGGGGACGGAGGGGGGTGATGCTGGGACGCCAGAATCACCGTCGAGCCCTCTTGAGGTGTCGTGGGCTAGTCGACGAAACACTGAGGATGGAAGGTGCCCACTTGAAGACCCCAGAGATGTACCCTACTTAGCTCAATCCAGACGGTTGTCATGCTGATGCGCTGGGGAGGCCGCACTGTGTTTGATCCCCGGAGCCAGCATCGCACCCTTTGTGTGTGCTGATGCGCCAGGGAGGCAAAATAAGCTGATCCCTGGAGCCAGCATTACACTTCAGCCATTAACACCAGACAGAAGGATATCTACATCATCATATGGAAGGAAACGTAAATGGATGGAGACACACATGGATCACATTAGTTTACTGTAAAGCTACGTCTTAGTTGGTGCTTATCTTGGCGAGAGCCGAGTTCAAATCAGCATGAAGTTTTAACATCTACTCTCGTGTAATGGAAATCATGTGATGGTGGTCCACTATGAAAGGCGCTATATAAAAATAAAGATTGATTGATTGATTGATTGATTGATTGATTGATAAAGTACTATTTTTCTTAACCACATAACATTTGCAAACATAATTTGTAAAACCAACAAGTACAAACCCACCAAAAACAAGAACCACCAAAACTACTAAGATAATTTTTAACGAGTTGTCTACTGTAGTGTTGAATTTTAATGCAGGCCCAGAATATAATATTTCCTTCTTACCTTCTTTAAAAATAATCAGAGCAAAAGACAAACTTTACTTAAAAAAAAAAAAAAGATTAATAAAGTCTCCTCTTCCAAACTCCACTTTTCTTTGGCCGCTGCCATCTTGGAATGTCGAGTGAAATTACATCATATGTACAAAAAGTGCCGGCAATATTGCTCCAGAGTCAGAGCCTCTCTGACTCTCTCGGCAAGATGGCAAGCAATTCACTCTGCAATTCAATAGCAATTTGCCAACTAGCAATTATTGCCAAGTGTAAGCTCACCCTACCCAGAGCCAATGCACCCTGAGGATTCACCAGCAAAGACCAGCAGCTTCGGACAGCCAGGAACCTGCACTCCCCTGACTCACCTGCCCCCACACAGCCATGCCTTACAAAAGATGAACTGTATTTGTACACAGACAACATTATATTACTCATTCAACTACATGTTATTGTTTTACATTTAGAGTTCACTAAATGTGTGGTAGATGTTTATCAGATACAGTATAAGCAGCTTACAGTTTATAGCCTCCATAATATTTTGCTAAACACAAAGCTTTAAGAACTATCACAGCTCTAAATCAAGGGAAATTAACATGTAATTCACAGAAGCATTCCCGGCACTTTACATGAAGCTTCTGCATTGATACAGCATGGAGAGATGACCGGTAATATTGACAAGCTGAGATTTTATTTTCAAATGATAAACCGGGGAAGCATCCCTTAAAAAATAATGGTCTGGTTTTATCTCTCTCAGGTGCAGACGCCAGATAAAGATATCCCCCTCTTTAGTGACACAAGCAGTAAATAGAGCCATAATCTAAAAACCCTTTAAAATCCTATCACACCAGCGAATGGATGCATATTTGAACATCCGCAGGACACAGATGCTGAAATATATTTATAACCTCTGCCTGAAATGCAATTTCTCACCGGTAATAGCATTTACAATATCATTTACAGTTGTCTTGAGACTGTATTTTATATGCTTTTATCTTGTCATGCCCAGTTCCTAAAACATGAGCTCTGGTATGACATACTATGTAACCACACATATGAAATTACATCATATTAGTCCTGACAACAGTGTGCTCGCCATTTCATAGATACGTCAGGGATTCTATTGGATTTAGAGTTATAAAACCTTAATTTTCTGCACCGTGGTTAAGTTCAAGTATTTCTGTTTGGGTTTTTTTTTTCAACAAAATTTACAAACGTGGAGAGGCCATTCAGCCCTCAGTGCTTGTCTTGTTTAGTAGCTAGTTTATCTGAACACTTTGTCAAGTCTTAAAGGATCCCAGTGATTCAGCATCCACAGAAAGCCCAGGTAACACATTCCATACCCTCACCACTCTGTGTAAAGAAGTGACTCATCATAGGGAATACACCTAGGTTACATCAAGCACTTATTTTTGGTTGATGCAATCCAGGGTGTGTGCCATAAATACTGTGTGAAAAATGAGATGTGAAGCTACTAGACTTTTAAGAATAACGATAATTTCAGTTAATATTACAATAGTAAAGCCAAGTTAGCTTCACTGTATTTCTCCACATATTCCAGCCATGATTCCAGCAGACATTGGACAAAGGAGATAACTCCAACTTTCACATCAACTTTCAATCAGTGTCATCTTCCAACAATAATCAAGCCAGGTGGATTTAAACCTCTTTACGGTCAGTGCTGTGCTTTCAATGTACTTCCTTCCCAACCTCCACTTCATTTTCAGCCTCGCCAGGGGGCTTGGTGTTCCAATTTATAATTGCAGTCCCTCAGTATAATACTTGTCTTTGTAATTCATAATAAGGTAATATGTCATGTGTAGGGGGTCTCGTATTGTTAATTTCGCACAGTTTGAGCAGGCAGAACCTCTGCAGATGACTCATAATTTGATGTCAGTGCTGCTGGTTGCTTTTAACTAGACTTTTTAATTAACTTTTGAATTGTTTAAATAAAGACAAGTTTTATATATTCGTTGCAGGTATTATGCTGCATTATCACACTTTGAAAGGGGAAACTGGAAATGAAGAAAGAGAATGGGAAGCAAAAAGATGGAGAAGAGATGGCTGGAGGGAAGAAAATAAAGAGTGAAGAAAGCAGACAAAGAGAAAGACCCACACCCAGTTAGAAGGATACCTGCAGGCAAGTCTTAATGAACAGTTTGATTGCAATCCTCCTCCTGAGTGTAGGGCATCTGTTGTGGGCTGGGATTGCTCCCCTCCCAGCATCCTCGCTGAGCATGCTTACCGTTACAGGATTGCAGGCTTTCAGCTTGCAGGGAGAACTACAGCAAACTGAGCTCCTTGAAAAAACATGTCATCTCCTGGGTGGAAATTAACAACAGCTTGCTTGTCAAATTTCATGATAGCCCAGGTTGTGACAGACTGTTGTTCTGTGCCATAGGACATGAAATGTCAGCCTATCATCTTGATGAGAGAAGAGTAGGGCCTCCTTGGGTATCTCCCACTCCACCACTCTATAGGAATTGATGCTGAACACAGTTGTGGGAAACCATGCTAGGATTTGATAAAAAGAAGACAAAAGCCTACAGTTGCAGAGCTGAGGTTGGAAACAGGACAGCTCACTTTATCCCAACCCTTCCTCATTCTCAGTTAACAAAGTGCACATTTTATATATTTGGGGCATTCTGTCACTAGTATCACCTCCCCCACCCCTGTATTGCACCTTAATTGGTTACAGTTGGGGCTAACATATAAGGCTAACTTAGCTGATGGCTAGATTAAAAAAATAGAATCAATGGAACACAAAAACTCTCATAGAAAGTTCATACACAGGAAGGTCTAAACAAAAAGATTTTGAATATTTCCTGGGACGTGAGTCGTGCATCTGACTGTTCCCTTCATAACTGCTTCAGGAGAGGGAACACCGTTTGTATTTACTGGTATTGATCCTCACGGCTCCATTACTGAAATAACACCCTGGAAAAGCAGGAGGCCGTGGAATAGGAGAGAGCAAGCCTAAGCACTTCATTTCATAAATCACTTTAAACCTAATTGTCTTTGTAATGTCCCTCTTACAGGGATTGAGGATGTTACTGCAACTTAGAATGCAATCAAGAAGCTATAAAGAAGCATAGGGGCTCTGCAGGAAATGAATTAATATAGCACTTAAAGGCAGACCCCCTTGAGGGGGTGTTAGTCTTTGGGTGGAAGCTACAGAATTGAAAGAGGGTGCTAAAGATCTAGGTCAGGCCTACAGGAAGTCATTGATTAACGAGTAACTGCTGTCCAATTTAAACCAATTTTTTCTTCTCAAAAATCAATCAATCGATCAACATTTATTTTACAGTGCCTTGCGAAAGTATTCGGCCCCCTTGAACTTTGAGACCTTTTGCCACATTTCAGGCTTCAAACATAAAGATATGAAACTGTAATTTTTTGTGAAGAATCAACAACAAGTGGGACACAATCATGAAGTGGAACGAAATTTATTGGATATTTCAAACTTTTTTAACAAATAAAAAACTGAAAAATTGGGCGTGCAAAATTATTCAGCCCCCTTAAGTTAATACTTTGTAGCGCCACCTTTTGCTGCGATTACAGCTGTAAGTCGCTTGGGGTATGTCTCTATCAGTTTTGCACATCGAGAGACTGAAATTTTTGCCCATTCCTCCTTGCAAAACAGCTCGAGCTCAGTGAGGTTGGATGGAGAGCATTTGTGAACAGCAGTTTTCAGTTCTTTCCACAGATTCTCGATTGGATTCAGGTCTGGACTTTGACTTGGCCATTCTAACACCTGGATATGTTTATTTGTGAACCATTCCATTGTAGATTTTGCTTTATGTTTTGGATCATTGTCTTGTTGGAAGACAAATCTCCGTCCCAGTCTCAGGTCTTTTGCAGACTCCATCAGGTTTTCTTCCAGAATGGTCCTGTATTTGGCTCCATCCACCTTCCCATCAATTTTAACCATCTTCCCTGTCCCTGCTGAAGAAAAGCAGGCCCAAACCATGATGCTGCCACCACCATGTTTGACAGTGGGGATGGTGTGTTCAGGGTGATGAGCTGTGTTGCTTTTACGCCAAACATAACGTTTTGCATTGTTGCCAAAAAGTTCGATTTTGGTTTCATCTGACCAGAGCACCTTCTTCCACATGTTTGGTGTGTCTCCCAGGTGGCTTGTGGCAAACTGTAAACGACACTTTTTATGGATATCTTTAAGAAATGGCTTTCTTCTTGCCACTCTTCCATAAAGGCCAGATTTGTGCAGTATACGACTGATTGTTGTCCTATGGACAGAGTCTCCCACCTCAGCTGTAGATCTCTGCAGTTCATCCAGAGTGATCATGGGCCTCTTGGCTGCATCTCTGATCAGTCTTCTCCTTGTATGAGCTGAAAGTTTAGAGGGACGGCCAGGTCTTGGTAGATTTGCAGTGGTCTGATACTCCTTCCATTTCAATATTATCGCTTGCACAGTGCTCCTTGGGATGTTTAAAGCTTGGGAAATCTTTTTGTATCCAAATCCGGCTTTAAACTTCTCCACAACAGTATCTCGGACCTGCCTGGTGTGTTCCTTGTTCTTCATGATGCTCTCTGCGCTTTAAACGGACCTCTGAGACTATCACAGTGCATTTATACGGAGACTTGATTACACACAGGTGGATTCTATTTATCATCATTAGTCATTTAGGTCAACATTGGATCATTCAGAGATCCTCACTGAACTTCTGGAGAGAGTTTGCTGCACTGAAAGTAAAGGGGCTGAATAATTTTGGACGCCCAATTTTTCAGTTTTTTATTTGTTAAAAAAGTTTGAAATATCCAATAAATTTCGTTCCACTTCATGATTGTGTCCCACTTGTTGTTGATTCTTCACAAAAAATTACAGTTTCATATCTTTATGTTTGAAGCCTGAAATGTGGCAAAAGGTCGCAAAGTTCAAGGGGGCCGAATACTTTCGCAAGGCACTGTATATAGTGCCTTTCATAGAGGACCACCATCACACAGCGCTTTACAAGATAGTGAGGAACAATGCATAATATATTAAATACAGTGAAATACAGGGCATAGTACATTATTATTATTATTATTATTATTATTATTATTATTATTATTTATTTATTTATTTATTTATTTATTTATTTATTTATTTATTTATTTCTTAGCAGACACCCTTACCCAGGGCGACTTACAGTTGTATACAAAATAAAATACATATCAAAAATTACAGTACAATTAAGAGCAAGATACAAAATACAATGACTTCAGTCCTAATAAGAGCAAATACAAAACACAGTACGATTTGATATCGGGGCAATTGAAGAGCAGATAACAGTGTTGATAGTTACGTCAGGGTTACATATGAGTGCAAGTGAAATACAGAATACTACAGATTGGATTAAGTGCAGGATTAAATACAGTAAAACAGGGAGCAGATAAGTGCAAGTTAAAGTGCATTAAAGGCAGAGTGCTATATTGTCCAGAAGGGAAGAGTTGAGTTTTACAGGTGTTGTCTGAAGATGTGTGTCTTGAGGAGGCACCAGAAGGTGGTCAGGGACTGGGCAGTGCTGACATCAGTAGGACGGTCATTCCACCACTGCGGTGCGAGGGTGGAGAAGGAGTGGGCTCTGGAGGCAGGGGAGCGTAGAGGAGGTACTGCCAGCCTTCTAGTGCAGGCGGAGCGGAGAGGTCGGGTGGGGGTTTAGGGAGAGATAAAGGTCTGGAGGTAGCTGGGTGCAGTCTGGTCAAGGCATCGGTAGGCGAGTACAAGAGTCTTGAACTGGATGCGAGTGGTGATCGGGAGCCAATGGAGTGAGCGGAGCAGTGGAGTAGCATGGGAGAAGCGAGGCAGCGAGAACACCAGGCGAGCAGCGGAGTTCTGGATGAGCTGGAGCGGACGGGTGGCGGACACAGGGAGACCAGCCAGGAGGGAGTTGCAGTAATCTAGGCGGGAGAGTACCAGGGCCTGGACGAGGAGTTGCGTGAAGTATTTGGTGAGCAAGGGTCGGATTCTTCATATGTTGCTCAGGAAGAATCGTCAGGAAGAATACATTAAATACAACAGTAAAAAAAAAATGCAAATACATTAAATACAGGCATAATGCATTAAATAAAAGGCTAGGATGTGAATTCTAAACATTGGCCTGCATCTTAAATTCGAGTACAGTATAGTGATGCGTGTATTAAAAATCGCCAATGAAAGATGACAGTCCGAGTACACAAACAGCAACGTGACTGACTGGCAGTTAAAGTTATCTTGCGGAGCGGACGCTCTCCTCCTTGATGTAAACAAAGCAGGCGCCTCGAACTGGTGTCGCTGCATTCTTAAACAGGCGTAGGTTCCCAGTTGCCGCACCCCAGCACCCCCAGTTCCAGCGCCCCTGAGAACATGTGTGAGTAATCAAAACTGAAAATGAGAAGCAGTGCATAACTGTAATGCTCTGTGTGACAGCAGATGACTGCAAACTGCCTCCATACGTAATTTTCTTATAAAATGTAAATGCATCTTTGTAAGTGCATCTTTATTTTATTTTTTTATTTTTTCCTTAAGTTGAGGGTGGGAAATTTGGGCTGTGTCTTAAATTCAAAGGAATTATAAGGGGTGAATGTAAAGCTATGTTAAGTTTCAAGTAGGAAACTGACTTGTAAATATAATTTGCAGCCACTGCCAAAATTCAAGCAGGCATTGGACTGTAATTGTGTCAATCAGTGGCAGCTACCAATAGTATTCAAGTTAATAGTATTCAGTCAGTGTGGTGCTGGTGGTTGGACGTTTAAATTAAATTGCTGTTCCTGCGTGCAATGTTTGTAATAAGGTAATACGTCATGGGTAGGGTAGCTCTTTTACGAGAGACATAATGTCACACAGTTTGAGTAGCCAGTAACTCACACGTCATATCTTATACAATACCTACACACAATGTATTAACTTAACATGTGACGTCAGTATCGCAAAGCACTGTACAGTACATAGCAGAAAAAAAGAACAAACCACAATGCATTTGTATAGCATGTCACACATACAACTGCCATAGTCAGACAATTTAAATAACAGATTTAAATAACAGTATACACATAATAATACAAAAGCAGCAGTTTAAAAGTTACATTAAAGCGCACTAAGATAAGAAAGACATTTTATAAAAGTGCGTTTTTACTTGACTTGAAAACTCTAACGGTCCCAGCTTTCCTGACAAACGAAGGCAGAGCATTCCATAATTTAGGACAAGAAAAAGCCCTACCTCCTGTGTTGCTTTTGTTGACCCTAGGAATAACAAAACACAACAAAAGAAAGAAAGGACTAAAGGGGATAAGGTACAAGGAAAGCAATTTAAAAAATAAAATAAAACAGAATTGTGTTTTGTTGGCTCAGCAGTATAGTGTCATATCTCATTAGGCAATTGGCAGGGCGCAGTAAGCTCTGTTCCGGAGTGGGAATCATACAGAATTCTAATGGCATGCAGAGACATCATGCAGGTCATATTCCACTCCCTGATTGTCTAAAGATGTTAAAAACATCCCTTCTCTTGCTAACAAATGGTTGAGCCCCATGCTGGGAGAACAAAACAGCTACTGCACCTGCTAACCCAGGAGCTTTTCTTTCATGAAGCTAGCTTTGAAATGTTTTATACACAGAAAAACAAACTTTTACTTTGCAACGTGGTTAGTTAACACTCAGGCCATGTTAACATTAAATTGTAAATGTATCACAAATTACTATGTGTTTCACAACCCTTGATATTTTTTACAGTTTTTTTTTAGATAATATAATTAAGATGGGGTAAAGCAATGGTATGTACTATAAAATAAATGCCTAACAAAATGCAAGGAAAGGAGGCCATGCAGCCCTTCAATGCTTGTTCATTTCCTAGTACCTGGTTGATCTTAAAGGATCACAGCGATTTAGCATCAAGATAACCCATTCCAATCCTCACCCCTTTCTGTGTGAAGGATTATCTCCTTCTTTTGTCCCATGTCTATCTCCTCCTAATTTCCAACTACCGTAAAAAACGTTGAATAAGTCGATTTTCTAGGCATGTTTGTGGGGCCCTTAAAAGGGGGAAGCGACTAATACACCGGAATTGTATTAATTACAAAATTGCCTGTAATTAATAACTATTTTTGATATAATTACACATCTGAACTAATCTTCTGGGTTCATTCTTGAGCAAGCAGTATGCAGGGCAGCATGTGAACTATTGTCTGGAGCAACTTCCGAGCACCCAGCACCAAGGAGGGGGTAGTGAGCCTCGGGCCGATGGATTTTAACTGAACCCAACACAAAGGGGTCTCTACAGGATCATAAATAGATTGGAGCATCCAATCAGAATCTATGGAGGAAACGAAAGTCATAAATAGAAAATGTATTCATCCCATGCAGGGTGAGGCAACCCATTGTCCAAAACAATGAAAGACAGTTGTTGGTGTAATGTATAGGTCTTTATGTGAAAGTCCTATAAGAACGGGCAACTTGCAGCAAGCACTTTGAATTGGTTTCCGATTTGGTTCCCGAATTGGTTTCTGAGTCTAACATGACTTCATAAGAGAAGATAGGGTTAAACTTTATAACTCTTGACTGCAAAAAGATTCTGTACCCTGCAATAAACGAACGTCAAAGAAAGCTCCATGTTCAGGATTCCTGCTGATAGGAAAAAGAGACGTCTACGAGTCAGTTTATCTACACATCGAATAGAACCATTCCTGGCTCGGATACAAGCTTCTGTTTCCAGTCGTAACCTCAGCATAACGAGACAGTGTCTGCCTTCGAGGCGAAGCATTCAAGGAAAGAAGAAAACACACAGCATAACGAGACTGTGTCTGCCTTTGAGGCGAAGCATTCAAAGAAGAAAACGCACAGGACGTGTGTGAAACCCCCACTTGCGTTTTGAAGATAAAGGTACAAACAGGAAGTGTGTGAAAACCCCAGCTTGGGTTTTGAAGATAAAGGTACACACGGGACGTGTGTAGAACCCCCACTTGGGTTTTGAAGATAAAAGAGTCCAACTTGGGTTTGAAGATTTGTGGAAATTAAGTGAAAATATAACTACAATGGAAGATTTATTCTGCAGACTTTTGGGGTCTTCTTCAAGGAACCATAGAATATAATTCCCTTACCTTTCCCTTATGTAACACTTAATGTATTTGCTTACGATTGTAAGTCGCCCTGGATAAGGGCGTCTGCTAAGAAATAAATAATAATAATAATAATAATAATAATAATAATAATAATAATAATAATAATAATAATAATAATAACTAGAGTAATTAATGGTAATTGCAACACATAGAAATTGATAAAATAGTTATCTTACATTGTGCTTTTAACGCGCATATGAAAAACCTCAGAGTTTGAACCTTGTTAAAAAGTAACTAAGCTGCTTAGTTATATGAAGTGCTTATTTGAATGTATACATGTGTAATTGTTAGTAAACAATTGTAGTCCAGCCTTAGTTGTGATATGTTATTAGAAGAGTTGTAACTGAGCAAAGTTTAGTTTTCCATTTAAATGATAAACGTTTGTGTTTAACTAGAGGTATATTGCCTGTGAGCGGTAGACGCAGGGCCACTCTGTGTAGATGAGCTGAGGGAACTGTCAGCAGAGTGACGTCATCACCTGCCAGCAGAGCCGCGCAGCCTGTGCTGAGATTGAGAGAGAGGAGTTAATGTACTGTGTTAGAATGAAATGCTGAACCTATACTGAATGTTTGGAAAGCAATAGGATTCCACTTGTACTGTAGATTAAATGCATTATTGAGAAACGGCATATATAGAAGCATATACATTCAAGGAATAAGTGTTTACTTGTGATGCATTGATATGTATGTGAATTGTTACCTCATGATGAAGTTTTTCAGGAATGTCTCAAATCGTTCTTCTCTTTTTGTGAAGCTGCAACGACACTGCAGTTTCTTCCTGTTTAGATTCCATGGGGGAGCAGCCGAGCGGCACTCATATCGTGCGTGAGCCATCCTAAAGTCGGGTGAGTTTACACTGCCTTTCGGACGGACCTAATCTGGCGCTGAGCCATGTCTTTGGCCGTTTTTAGGACAGCTGAGAGTTGGCCTTGTGCGTTTACACTGCAGAAAAAAAGACCAGAGACGGCCCAAAGCCGTCCTAAAAACAGCCAGTGTAAATGCACCGTTACCTGCACCAGATCAGGTGAGGTCAGTTCTGTTCATTGTATAGCTCCTTTCCCAGGCAAGAACACATTATTTCCCTGATAGCAGCATACACTGCCCACATAGCAGCAACACAATTGCATCTCAATCATAGCTTTGTACTTATGTTCTTTTAATTAACTCTTTCCTTACAGACTCGTACTTCTATTTAAAAATTTATATTGTATGTTGGGAACTTATGGATGCTCTGGAGGGTCAAAATGCTTTATTTTTTAGTCTATGTTTAGGCCTGCAGTGTTAAAAGAATTACTGACTCCAGAATGGTTAATCTGATGAAAAGGCAGAGAATATTGGTTTTCATTAACTCCATTAAATTATTACACCTCCCAAGCCAACTGGCCATTTAAAGCATCCTTGATTAAACAGAAAAGGCGTAAAGGGAAATTAAAATTACAATCTGTGTAGGCTTCCTAATGCAACTGCATTAATTATGCACGGTAATAAGTAAAGAGAACACAAACATCCAGCCGTGCATTGATTGAAACTCAGGAGATGAGAAAAACATTTAATTGCTCTTTTAATGAAATCCATTTTTCATTTAGAGTTTTCACTACTTAATTTATCCTGTGTGGTTCCATCCTGGAGTTTTGATTTGTTGAGGCTTCCTGTGAACTGCTCAAATGAACTAGGAGTACAGATGCAGTAAACTGCTCCATGAACCGGGGGGAGAATGAACACAAAATACAGTAAACTGCACCATGAACCAGGGGAGAATGAACACAAAATACCTTAAACTGCACCATGAACCAGGGGGAGAGTGAACACAAAATAGAGTAAACTGCTCCATAAACAGGGAGAGTGTGACAGGGAGGACTTTGTCACTGGTTCTTGCGTGGATGTTGTGAGCTGGGATTCGTAACAGGAGACGCGTTGCTAGGCAACTAATTGAACAGGTAGGCTCGCCCTGCGCTGAGCTGATCAGGAGGCCTGGATTGACTGGTTAAATAATCCAAAATATACACTAAATTTTAATTTAATGCAGAGTAGTAGTTAGGGCTCTGGACTCTTGACTGGAAGGTCGTGGGTTCAATCCCAGGTGGGGGACACTGCTGCTGTACCCTTGAGCAAGAGCAGACGTGCGTGACGAGAGCTCCTGCTCAAACTTCAAAAAACAGTGTTTTCAACTTTTTATTTTCCAAATCTTTTTATTTTATCCTATTTCTAAAGCAGCAGGGCACCTTTTCTGTTAATTAAAACTTTTATTTAGTGTTTTAAAACACACTTTTTTCTTTTATTCTCCTACACTTGCTTTGTTTGCAAGTGTAGGAGGGCAGCCATTTTGGCTTGATTTTTTACTTTGTTTGATTTGTTCATTTAATTTTTACTTCATTTAAACTAGTTTCTTTTCTTTGCTTTTTAATTTTGTATTAAAGAGCACTTTTTTAGTTTATTTTAAAATAATTTTAAATCACTGCACTGTTTTAGTTTTAGTTTTAAAAATCTTTTTGTTTTAATCCCCTGCTTCTGCCTTGTGCAGAGTGGGGGAAGGGCAGGCAAGGAGCACATGCCATGTGCTCCTTTGTTTGCCCTTAGTTTGTTTTTTGATTTTCTTTTTAGTTTAAAACTATTGTTTAGTTTTAAACTTTGGCGACCCCCGCTGAGGGGCCAGAGGGGGGGGAAGTACAACCCCTCCCAGAAAAAGAGCTGCCTCTGGCTCCTGTCTCCGGGGAGGAGGCAGACTCGGCCCCCGAGGCAGGCGTGGGCTCCGCGGACAATGCAGAGCCCATGCAGACGACCCCGGCTGAGGGGTCGGAGGGGGGAGAAGAGCCCCCCCAACCAGAAAAAGAGCTGCCTCAGGCTTCCCTCTCTTGCGGCGACGGGGGTTCCGGCCCTCGTGCTGCCGCGGAGGGGGATAAGAAAACACCCCCTGAGGCAGAAGTGGGCTCTGTGGAGCCCACGCTTCCAATGGTCTCCGGAGCGCAGAAGGGAGGGGAAGAACCCGAGAGGGCAGAAGGTGGTGCCCTCGAGGTAGATCCCCTCCCCGAAGCGCAACGGGGCCAAGAAACCGGTCCCCGACCCAGCATCGAGGGGCCGGTTCCAGTCACCGAGGGGGCGCGGGAGGAGCCCCTGGAAGAACAACCACCTCGGGCTTCCCTTTCTGGCGGTGGCGAGGGCTCCGGCCCTCGCGCAGCCGTCGGGGGGGAAACATCGCCCGAGGCGGTCCCGGTGACTGATGCGGAGGAAGGGGAAGGACCCGAAAGGGTGTATCCCCTTTTTCTAGGGGAGGGAGGGGAAGGACCCATTTATACAGTTGGGTTTTTACTGGAGCAATCTGGGTAAAGTACCTTGCTCAAGGGTACAGCAGCAGTGTCCACCATGTGGGATTGAACCCACGACCCTCCGGTCAAAAGTCCAGAGCCCTAACCACTACTCCACACTGCTGCCACTCCACACAGGGAGTGGTTGGGTATGTTAGTTGGTGAGTGTTTGTGAGAGTGAGAAGACCTGTATTAGAGAGAGTGAGTGGTTATTTTTGGTATAGTTTGTTTAGAGCCTATTTTTGTGTTTGTCTTTTTGGTTGGCCATTGTGCCTTTTGTTTTGTGTATTTTGTTTAATTAAAAGTCTTTTATTTTCCCTGCACATCCTGACTCTGAGTCTCCTTACCCCGGTCAGCCTGTCACATGTCTTATAAGACCGGGGAAACTGAACTCCAGCAACAGCAGGACTAAGAAAAGAAAATACCATGCCATCATTGTAATGCAACTTTTTCAGAATGCGTTTTTAATTCTTCATAAACCTAGGTCAACACATTGTATAAATATGATAGCTGATACCAGGCTTTTACACCAATCAGTTATAATCAGTACTGGCTAGGATTAACTTTGGCAACTCCTTTAAGATGTTGCAGATCAAGTCCCCTGTTTCTCTTCTGTGATGTAGGCTAACTACAGGTAGATTCAATTTCCTAAACCTTTATAGCCCATGCCTTTATGTCCATTAGTCTGGTTGCTCTTTGCTGGACTCCAGGACCACAATGTCCTCTTTGTATTGCAGGAAGTTGAACGCAGTATTCTAAATGTGGTCTCACCAGTGCATTCTACTTCCTTTGATTTGTACTATACACTTGTGACTAATAACCAAGCATTTGCTATTAAAAAAGGTTGCAAAACATTGCATTTTGGTGTAAAGACTGAAATATGGCTTATAAACTTGGTTTATATTTAGGCAGTTTTGTTAAGCTCCACCTGCAGACAATCAGTATTCTCTTGCATCTGAAATAACTAAATTACCCATCTCAGATTTTGTCAGCCTCCCAGAGCTCTAGGTTCATGTCAGGGTGAATGTACAGTCTAATTGCAGGGCACCTATCACAACGATTATGAGTTTTCAGCAGTCCCTTTTCTGATCGAATGACTACCAGCACTGCTTAAAAGCACTAAAGAGAGACCTCTAGAAATTGAAAAGACAAGTTGATAATTGGACGCCTGTGGCAGTGTGGCAGGGCGAAAGCATGTATGTTGCATGTATGTGTTTGTTGTGGGGAATAATAGGTTGGCAGGGAGGGGGTTAAACTGCTCCCTGTCAAAACATGTGGGAATGTGGCTGGAGCCATGAATTGAATAAGTATCGGGGCAGCAGTGTGGAGTAGTGGTTAGGGCTCTGGACTCTTGACCGGAGGGTCATGGGTTCAATCCCTGGTGGGGACACTGCTGCTGTACCCTTGAGCAAGGTACTTTACCTAGATTGCTCCAGTAAAAACCCAGCTGTATAAATGGGTAATTTTATGTAAAAAAAAAAATAATAATGTAATTGTATGTAAAAAATAATGCGATATCTTGTAACAATTGTAAGTCACCCTGGATAAGGGCGTCTGCTAAGAAATAAATAATAATAAATAAATAAAGTAATAAAATGATTAATTAAGCCACAGGTGTATAAATTGGGTGCTCAAGGGTGTTAGTTAGGATAGGATTGATGTTGGTGTTAGAGGTGGAGGTGCGTGTTCTGCGTTCCATGTTGTGTTGTGTTGTATTTACGTGTTTGTTTATGTTTGGTGAGTTTTTGTTAAACCTGTTTATTTTGGCCACCGTGCCTTTTGTTTTGTTTATTCTGGGATCAGTCAGCTACTAGGAACCGGACGAGGGTCAGGTATGATTGACACCTGGATGCATTTGCTGGGATATCTCTGTCCCGGACGCATTTAGTCAGCTGCTGGTCCGAAAGGATACTGTCACGTGTGACCGTAAAACCCTTCCTCCCTTGAACAAGGTGCAAGCACCTTTTTGAGTGAAAGGCATCTGCAGCATAGATGTATGGCTCTGATAGAACCAGCTTAATTTCTTTGGAGTTTTCCCACTGATGATGGAGATGAGAATGTAAAGATGGGAGCCCGGCTAACTCGGTTTAGGTTTTTTGCAGGTATTAGGCTTTTAAAGATTGTCACCCACACCTGGGATATGCAGAAATGGATAAAGGATCCTGACCAATACTCCTGCTGGAACCGAGCTGATCTGCTTGACATGAACTGGATGTTGTAAACAAATGATTATAACACATTGTTCGGGACAATGTTTATAATATACTAGCTTAGGGGAATATTGTAGGATTTTATATTCCTTTTGAATATTCCAGTATAACAGTCAAACATATTATTATAGGTTCTGTGTGAGTCTGAGTAAAGAGAGCTCGTGAAATGTCTTATCAGAAAAAAAACTTTAATTTGGAAGCAGTTTTTTTAAGATAAAATACAGAGCCTCTTAGATATTGCAATCTAATAAAAAAGAATAACAATCTCTGGAGAGAAGTAATCTGTTTGGGTAAATTGAAATAGAATATTTGAACTAAAGTCAGGCTTTGCACTTATTTAAGGTGTTACTGTAATAAAGAACAGAAGTATTATTACAGGAAAACTGTTGTCTAAAAATGAGAGAATCTAATATAAGCTATGGTTTAATTTAACAACCTCAGTACATGCATGGAGCTGCAAGCCCTTATCAGTAGATTTACTGAGGAGGGCCCCTCGCTTTTTCCTGTCTGAGCGAGGCAGCATTAGACATTCAGAGATAAGGAGAAATGAGTCTGGTCAGACGCTGTCTTCAGTTCAAGATTGTTGCTCTGTATAATCCTGTATATTAACTAACAAAAGGTACCTTATGGTACAAGAAAAACAGTTAATGCTCTAACGTCCATGTGACAGAGACAACATAATTCTTGGTGATACATCTCCCTCCCGACCTGTGAGGGCGCAGTGTAAAGGGAACAGAGTGCCCTCGACTGCATGGCCTGACAATTCATTCCCAGGGTTAGGTGGAAGTCGGCCATCTAGAAAGGGGACTCAGCTGCAGTACATTAAGTCATTGCCCCAGAGGGAAAGCGATGTGGCAACCATGGACTGGAGGAGAAACAGCTGCACTCGCTAACCAAGGGGGCGTGACTGAAGGTACAAATAGGGAATGTGGCTAGGTGATCTGTTCCTTTGTTTATGGTTAAGAGAAACACTGAAGGACAAAAGTAGAATAACCATGAGTGTTTAGTGGGTGTTTTGTCAAGTCTAATTGTACTGTTTGTTATTTATTAGACAGCTAAAAATCCGGAGCTGTCGCTACAGGCCAGCACTTACCCAGACATCACTGCACTTTGTTTCACAAAAAACTGTATTTACACCACGAGCACTTTAGCACGCACTGTGGACTTGTGTATGTATTTTGTGTTTCGTGTGGGTGTTTAAGAACAAGGCTGTTATTATTTTGGGACCAACCTGGGGATTACAATAAAGCAATACATGCCACTGAATTGCTTATCACCCTTATTATTGACTGTGTTTGTGTGTCATCAGACTATTGGATTTAAAAATAAAATAACATTGCACCTGGATTATCGTTGTCTGTCTGATTAATAGTATTTGTATTGCACGGATTTTATTATATTTTGTATTTATTATTTAAGTTCATATAATCACTTTCTATGTTAATAATTTGCAGTGTGTGTATTTTTATTTTGTTTTGCATTTGAGTGCATTTTATGATTTACTTGCACGTTTCCTTGTTTTTTGAGTTACGTTCTCTCTGACCCAAACAGCTGGGCTGCATGTACTACCAATTGTGATTGACAGTGTTCCCGACCAACCGCACTATGGAGCAGGGGCTGAGGAGCCAATGAGCGCAGATATAGCCAGGCCCCCAAGCACAGCTGAGGAGATTGAAAAAGGAGCAATTTATTGAAAGGAAGAACAGACATGAAACAAAAAGGACAGAAGGATGAGGAAACAGGCACACGAGGAGGACACTCTCATTGAGAAAACCCATGCATGCAAGTTTAGAGACGCCACTCCAGGTCGAAAGAGAATCGAACCAGCTCCAACAAGATGCCTTGACCAGTCTGCACCCAGCTACCTCCAGACCCTCATCTCTCCTTACACCCCCACTCGACCTCTCCGCTCCGCCTGCACTAGAAGACTAGCTCTACCACCGCTACGCTCCCCTGCCTCCAAAGCCCGCTCCTTCTCCACCCTTGCTTCGCAGTGGTGGAATGACCTTCCTACAGATGTCAGGACTGCCCAGTCCCTGACCACATTCCGGCGCCTCCTTAAGACTCACCTCTTCAAAGAGCACCTGTAGAACTCCTCTGTTTGTATCCTGGGACACTATCACCCTTCATGTAAATGTGCTTTATTTTGCTCTTATCAGCCCCTATTTTATTGCATTTAATCCTGTACTTCAGAATACTGTAATCTGCCAAGTTTTTAACCTGTAGTACTTTGTATTTAATCACATCCTGATGTAACTATCACTATTTAATCATATCCTGATGTAACTATCACTATTACCTGCTGTATTTTTGAATTGTGGTTTGTCAAACTTGTACTTTACTTGAACAAAAATTATTGTATTTCTTGCTCTTATTGTATTACTTGTATTGTAACGCTTGAAATGTTTTTGCTTACAATTGTAAGTCGCCCTGGATAAGGGCGTCTGCTAAGAAATAAATAATAATAACAAGGTGAATTACTACACACACAGGACTGTAGGCAGGTTGTCTACGTCCAGGCAAATTGTACGTGTTTTGCTTTTCTTTTTTTAAAGCTGTAACGCTTGTGTAGTAAGGTGGAACAGGCTGTAAGCTGAACTGACGGCGGTGAAGACAATACTTTTACAGGGAGTGTCGCGTACGCAGTGTTTGTTTGGTTTTAACTGTGTTTGTGATTGTATGTGGGGTGAGAGCGTGTGGCAAGGTTTTGGTTAAGACGTCCTTTTTTATTGTTGTTGTTTCAATTGTATTGAAACTATTACCCTGCTTATTCCTGTTTGGTATATTGTAATTTGTGTACATTTTATTGACTTTTATTGTAGTAAAATAAGTTACCAAGATTTGTTGATTTTAGGTTATGAACGATTGTAATCCTGGCACCAGTTTGTTTGATATTGCAGAGAACCTCCAGGCCCTCACTACATTGTTTGCTGTACTACAGCTTCAGGTGGATCGTGTTCCAATCTGAGTTCCAGATCCCTGCTATCTTCTTAGTACTACTGTTCTGGATATATCTCCTTCAACTAGAGTTCTGGACTTTTGGCCTTCGAGCATCTTTTAAGTTTGGAATTTAAACAAGACTGAGTTTTAGAATTCTTTTTTATTTTAATTAACCCTTCACCTGGGACTTTTTTTTCTTCTTTTGGATTTTAACAGACTTGTTTTTTTTGTATAGACTGCCTACCAAATAAAATAAATGTATTGTTTCTGGGCTCATTCTGAGTGATCTGGCCTGTGTATAATGTCTCTCCTGGAATTAAAGAACCTGTGTGTAGTATATGGGATAAATAAATAAATAATTTATATTCTGGGTAATAGAATTTTCTATATTTACCTTAAGGTTTCCTGGGGCTCCTTAATCTTCAGGTGGCGTAGTCTAGTGGGTATTCTGTCCCATTTTACTTTAGTATTCACCTTGCCTTGTGGCAGTATCACACTTACAGTCGAGTTTCTTATTAATTAAAAGTAAACTCTGGTAAGAAAGTGGGCCTCCTCGAGTCCTTATCTATAAGTTGTCAAAGACTGCTGAAGCAGGGGATTTTTAGATAGAGAGAAGCCAAGTTTGTTAAAACACATTTATACATGAAACGAAACCAGTGTTAAGAAGGAAATATATTTTAGACCGAGGCTGGAATAATTAAAAAGAGCTGGTGTTGTATATTTAAAAAAAATATATCTATCTATATATACATGTATCTTAATAAGCAATAAAGTACTTTGTGGTACTGGAAAATATGTTGTCAGTCTGAGGATTACCTCACAAAAGTAGAGGATAAGAGATCATATACAAATAATTTGAAAAGGACTTTTTAAATATATTATTCACTTAAAGGTAAAAGGTGCCAAAACAGACCAAATGTTTAGATTTAATTAAGTCTTATGATACACAAAGCAGAGGAAAAGTTCTATAAAAGGTGAGGCAAGACTCCAGTACAGTATCATTCAACTTGGTAACACAAGCTGTTTGGTCCATTCTCTGAGGATCTCTGAAAAGCTGGTTGCTGTTTGGTCCATCCTCTGCCTTCAAAGACAGCTCTTGTCTATACTTTTATTCTACACAACACTTCCATATATTGGGAAGTAAGCATACTCTTGAATTTATATCTCACTGTGACAGGATGGTGCAAGGGATGAGGCCCAGAGACAGACTGCAGTTCAAACAAAAAGACTTATTAAATAAAAGACACAAAATAAACAGGCACGAGGGCCAAACAAAAGGTTGTTAAACACAAAGACAATAAACACAAAGTAAAACTTACAAAAAATAAGGCTTCCAGGCTTAGCTTTGCCTTCACTGGATTGCAAAATGAACAATCACTGGATTGCAAAATGATTGATTGATTGCTCCCACCTGACGCAATAAACCTGGGCAGGGAGGAGAATTTAACCCCATCCCTGCCAATATTTACAAGGACAGAGCCCTGCTCTGCCACACTCACTTATATTGAAGCATTGCTATAGTGATAGGAATTATATTTTAGCTTTAGAGAGTGACATATTGGATGCTTTAGGATTTAGTGATGGGCATTTTAGCGTTTTGCATGTCTGGCCTAAGGGCAAAACATGTGGTAACTATAATTGTAAAGGCACTGGATCGCCCACATTGCCTATTAGCTGGGATCCGACGTGGTCTGTAACCACTCAATCCATTTTTAAGCATTTAATAAACTGAAGGAGTACTAATTCTGCTCTGATTCATTAAAACTTCAAATTTGAATTGCACTGCACTACTGTTCACTAATAAATTGTATTTCACCACTTGCACCAAAGCACTCACTCTGGACTTGTGATCATGTTTTTGTTTTTGTACCTTGTTTATAATTTTGGGACTGAACCTTGTTGTTTAAACTGTGCAACACACATTGCTGTGTATTGCCAGGGACTATTATTTATGGTCGCCAAACGACCGGAATTATAAAAAAAACATAAAGAATTGTTTGGACCGTGAACTTTGTTGTCACCTGTTTACGCATTGCATCACCTCTACACCTGTGCACCACAAACCACTTTGCCACAGTCCTCCTTAAACATCTCCCCTGACTTTAAGAGTCTGCTCAGAGCATATAAATAGATAAAAGAAGTACGTGGAATCTGACAATACATTGTTCTTTTAGCCAATCACACTGCTCCAAATGAAGTTCCGTTGCAAAGCAAATGTGGCGCTTGATCTAAGGAAAGTAATTCTCTGAATCCACTTGTTTAATTTAGGTTTGACATCCTTTCTTGTCCAAAATTGCTATTGTTATATAAAAAAGAATACACCATGAATGTTCATATAGAGTGCCATGATTATTTGGCTCATGATGATAAATAACCCTTTGGGGGCTCATAGGTTATTCAGCTATCCTCATTCATGTAATAACTACAGTACTATGAATGTCCATTGCATGTCCTCTCTATATTTCTTTTTTTATGTAAAACAAATTGCTGTGCAAATGTTTAGAATTGAGATTGGAAACCTCTAAACTAGGACTACTATGTTTATTCTACAAAAAACAAGATATTTTCTATCCAGAGATGTCTATTTTATATGTATTGGAGTCCTAAACAAAATCCCATGGTGGTTACAATTGATACCAAATCTAAATCGAAACAGTGATCTGCTTAGCGAGATCTGATAAGAATGGGCTTTAAGCCTGCAAGCAAATAACATTTCTCCCACCATTAACTATCTTTGCTCTTCTCCTCTCTTCTCATTTTAAAGGAGGACTGTTGTTAGAGATAAGGGCTATGTAGTTATGTGTAGCACACTTTTCTGTAAATGGTGTATGACCGATTTCTTTGTTATTGAATTGTTTGCTTGTATTCTGTATTATACAGCCATTCATGTATTCTCTTATCTGAAACAAAAACACATTGGAAATGTGAAAAAATGGCAAGTTATCAAAAGTGCCCAGCCATTTAAAGTGGAGATATCAAAAACACAAGTTAAGTTTCAAAAAACCATTGGGGAAACCTTCCCCAGCACAAAGCACTTAAACTTAATGGATATGTATATAGTATGTGTGTGGGCAGGTATTACTAACAATGTGCAGACAAAATTTGAGAAAATATCCCCACAAAGATAGTAACTCCTGAAAAATGTCTTTGTGGGGACGTCCCTACTTTTTAAAACACCTTTTTAAGAATTAAATATGCCTTCAAAAAAAGAAAAGTGCCAAAACATTTAGTTTGTTGTCAACTTTTACCCTGTGTGAAGCTTTGTCTGACTGGAGTTAATAAGTAAATAGTAAATAAAAATATATTGAGAGTCAATGAGAAATCCCCACAAATATAGGAATGCAAGCATGTGTGTGTGTGTGTGTGTTAGTTACAATAGACAAGCTGACAAGACAGTCGTGACAGATCCCATCTGATCTTATAGGATCTTTAAAATGATTCCTATAAGAAACTTTAGACTCTAATATGATTTAAAAGGATGTCCTATAATTATCAAGAGGATGTATGTGGTCTCGCAGGATTCGCTGACGACGAAAACTATGAACAAAACCATCTTCAAAGAGAAGCCCACGCAGCAAAAGTTGCTGTGTCCTCTTTTATTTTGATTCTACAAACAGCTTACACCTCCCTAAAGGTATGCGTAAATTTTAAGCAACAACTAGTCTTACGTTATAACTATCATAGCTGGTGCAACCCGTGAAAAGTTAGTAATGTGTAAAATCAAAGTCAGTAAAGACTTACACTTTAACTAAGCAACGTAACAACTTACATACAGCTGGTACTACCCAGCCCTGGAACACACACAGTGAGTTAGTGGCTGAGCTGGGATTTGAACTGGGCTCCTGGTATAAAGCCCCTTTCTTTAAGCACTGTCCCTCAATAGGCCAGTTTACATGTTGGTTAGTTTCACGTGAATGGACAATGTGTGTGAAACTTGGCAGGGAAAGCTTGTGAAAATGTCCCAAAAAACGGTCTCAGTATTTTACCATGAAAGTCTCAATTTCTTGTGAGAGTTCAGGAAATGCTCGTGAAATCAACACCCACTTACACATGTAAACACGAGTTTCTCGCGAAATGGTAATTAGATTGTTCAAGTTGCTATAAAAGTGGGAATACATAAATTACCATGGTCCAAAGATGGCAGCAGGGAAATTAATGTTTTGTTAATCATACACGGATCTAAATGTGTTTGTAAAGTATCATACAGATTGTATTTACCAAGTTTCTGTTTAAAACTATTACTAAAAATGTTTCACAAACTGCACCGTGGGCTTGTGAATTCAGGTGTTTACAGCTCGTGTACAGTACTTCAGAACACACTTGCAAATAGCTTTCCAAACAACTGTCAAAATGTCTTTATTGTAAAATACTACTAAGTACTGTGTTTAAATGTGTATAACTATACTCCAATGCAATTTCTCCTAGTTACTTATGTCTGAGCAAAATCCGTGTTCATCCTCCACTTATGTCCGCTGGAGCAATGAAGAGATTCAGGTGTTAATATCCATAAGGGAAGAGGATATGAAGAGGCAGCTTGTTACAATGCACAACACGAACATTGTTTAACCCACTCTCAAAATAAATGTGGAATTGTCGCGACTTATTTCTTTGGAATCAACAATACTACTCAATATTCCAATTCTTTATTAAGCAGAAGCAGTCTTACAAGTACAGCGCAAATGAGGATGCTATATTTGGTATAAAGAGATACAAAACAAGCTAATGAAACAAAAATGTGATACAAAATAAAAGTACACCGTCGGGTTACAAAAATAAAGATAGCCGTGCCTCTCTAACAACAGGACCCTCTTCATATCTCTAATAGCAGGACTCTCTTCATATCGCTGCTGTGCAATTCTTGCTGGAGGTTGAGGTAGCTGTTCCTCTGCTTGTCTGAACACCTGGAGAACACGTGGATTCTCTCTCGTGAAACTGTTCTCTCATGTAAACAGTATTTTGGGGGCTTTCACGGTTAACAGCACGAGAATCTAAGTGGGCCGTGAGCATGGCTAATTTAAATCTGACCCTCTCCCCCTCTCCTTCATTTGCATAGCGTTTGGGAAAAAGTAGGTGTTTCAAAGGAAATAAGAGGCTTTACATGTAAACACAAAAAGACATTGTGTCCACGCTTATTTCACGAGACACAAATGTCTCGAGAAAAGTCAAACACTATTGTTACAGTATGTTTAACAAAATGTTGTATAACATGACATTGCAATATCAGATTGGAATGAAGCAAAGTAAAAATTATTTGTACTTCCTGTACGACTGGCCCAATTGGTTCGGAGGGCCGTTCCTCGTCAAATTTGTGTGCAATTCAGAACTTTGCAAAGTGTGCATTAATCCCATAGAAGAATCAGTGATCAATAATCCAATGGACAGATTGGTGAGAGACAGTTGGTGTTTACAGAAAATCCAACAAAACAAAACATAACAACAGTACAAAAAACATTCATGTTTTGTCTGGTAAAATGGTATTTTCTCACTGGAGAAGTGACTTGATAAACGATGTTAATTGCAGAAGCAATTAGCTGTAATAACACATTACTCACACACACACTCACACACATTACAGGAATGGCAAAATTGTTCAACCTATATTGAGGAAATGTATTGCCATTTGGATAGGGTAAATGTAAATAGTGTTGAAAGAGTTAAGATGTGAATCTGTGTAGTGTAGCAGTTATGTAGCTGGAGTGAAAGTATGACTAGTTAGGGTTCAAATCCTGCCTTTTGACAAACTGATCTGTAATTGACAAACCCAGGACTGGAGACCCCAAAAGCTGTCTAACAAGGATGAGCAATACTTACAAAGGAGACAAGCATTGAATTGACAACAGAAGTGGCAGAAGGTACAAGTGTCATTGTCCATCCATCAACAGTCCAAAGCACCTTTGACCATTGTTCCATAGTCCAATTTCTGTGTTCTTGTGCATAGTTTAGCCTTTTAGTCTTGTTCCCCTTTCTGATCAGAGGTATTCTTACTACAACACATCCTTTAAGTCTTGATTTCAAGAGTGACCTTCGTACTGTTGGAAAGCAGCCATTGTGTCCTTGACTTCTGGCAGTTTATTTAACTCTGCACGCCACTGTTTGGCTATGCTGGCTCATAGTCAATGTTTAGGATGGATTAATAACAGAGAGCATTTAATATGCTTTAGGATGGAACCTTTAATTTGGCTGCTATGTGGAGAATTCAGCACTGCTTTTTTAATGTCTCCTCAATTGATAAATGCAGATACAAATGCCCTGTGAAACCAATATAAATTAACGCATTGTTTATAGGCCTTTCCCTTATAAAGCTGCTGCTTTGCAGTGTAGGGTCCCCTGATGCATCATGTAGCCTGAAAGCCGTCTCCCAGTCGGGGGTAGTTTTCAGGTGGATTGAAACTCTCTGACACAAGCTGTTTGACGGTTCTGAAGCAACAGGTCCGGTCAGGAGAGTGTTTCTTTTGAGCTTTTAAAACCATTTGACCAGTTTTATGAAAAGAAAAGTAAAATCTAATGTGCTATTAAACACACAATTATTAAGTATATATTATTTGTACATAATCATACTTGCTATTTATAAGAGCTTATAAGCTTCCCAATTTATCATCATGGAATGCATTGATTCCTGTTAGATATGCATTGTATTAATATATTTTTTACAGATGTTATTCACTAAAGACACAGTTAGAAAATTGATTTTCATGTACAAGGGTCTCTTCTTTAATTTTCTAAAGTGATGGTAATTAGATGCGTTACTGTTTAGATGAATTGCATGGAACCCAGTATCTTTTTTCCCATTAATTTAATGCTTTTATCAAGGACACCAGCCATTTAAGTCAGTGGTCAAAAATATGATTGATGACTTCCTGTGACCTCTGTGACCATATGGACTTTGTATGAACCTGAATATGGTCATGATTATTGGAGGTGGGGTATGAATTGGGTCATGAATAGGGGTAACGAATAGTGCATGAATAACAACATGAATAGACCCCTATATATATATATATATATATATATATATATATATATATATATATATATATATACACACAGTCAAACCTGCTCATGCAACCATCTTTATTTAGTGACCACCTGGTCTAAGTGACCAGCGACCACAATTCTCTTACCTAGCAACGGACTCAAACCTGTATTAAGCACCCTTGCACAGAGCTATTGTTTTAAATGGTAAGTCCTAAATTCAAAGGAATACGGTAACCATTTTAGCTGTCTTTTATCCGTAATCAATAAAACAACAGCGCTCTCTTGTAAAGGAAGAGAGAACACGTGGAGAAACAAAAGGTCCTCCCTAGGTGACAGAATTAAAGTTATTAAACTTGTAAAGACAGTAAGTGCCAGAAAAACTGCTGAAAAATGTGACACTAGAAGGATGCAGATACAGAAAGAACTAGGGCTTGAAGTTTTGGGATTTTATTTTTGTTCACATGACCGTGTTTTGTAATTAATTAAACTCAGAAAAAAGCTGTTAATTACTAAACAAAGTCGCTTCTTTTTACCTTGATGTCTCCTGATTGACTTGCTGATTCTGTTTCACCTTCTTCATTATTTGAACACAAGAGCAAGCAATGACATTAATCACTTCCCCCAGATGCTACTTCAACTTGCATTTCGTTCTCGCACTTGCCTGGGAACGAGTAGATTCCAATGTGTCCGTTTCGTGTTGTGTTGTTCTTTCCCGCTAATTTAACAGAATGTTCTCATAATTAGGATGAAGCAGCTTAAGACTTAAAGGAAACAGCAATGCCTATGTTGCAGCCTAAAAGAAAATTGCTCCATCAGATATGCCACTTCCTTTTTTCTCCATTCTGTTCCAACTTTCAACTTGGTGTTTTTAACTTAAAAGAAAAAAAATTCAAGGTAATACCAAAAAGAAAAAATAATTGTGACAAACAGCTCTTCAGAGCACTATATATTTACCATAACCTACATATTTCTTATTGCATAGTAACTCTGTTTTAAACAGAAGATATGCAGAAAAATCCTCTCCAAGTATCGATTACATATGAACACTCTTTATTATTAACACTAAGGGGAACATTGTTATCATCGGTATGCACAAATAAAAATGAAACTCTGAACAATTAAATCATGAATCATTAAATGCCAGCGCCAACACCACGTCCGTAGTGCCCAGTGCCTCTGCCGAAGTGTCCCACCAAGGGCAGCATTACCGCTGCCTGCGCCACCGCCACTTCTGGAGTGCACCGCACCGCTGCAAGATCTGCCTTTGCCATGGACAGCATTTCCAATGCCAGGATTGCCCCTGCTAGAGGAGCCAGCCTTGCCTCTATCAGCATTTGCACTGACAGCATTGTCACTGGCAACACTGCAGCCTGTGGGCCCATTGATGTTTCTGTTCTTGGCCCAGGACTATGACCAAGACTGTTGGGTTTTTAAGGGGGAGGTGGCCTTTGAGGCCATGTGTGCTGAGCACAAGGGGGAGGCATATGTGACGGGTCACATGTATAAAAACCTGCAGCTTTGGCTGAACGAGGTTGGGTTGTTCACAGACAGAACGTAAGGTAAAGAGAACTAGAGAAATACAACAACGATTGGTACTCGTGCTGGTGTTAAACCCAGAACGATACTTGCTTATTCACAGTCTGTGTTTATTGTCTCTTTTGGCCAATGTGCCATTTTATTTTGTAAAGTGTTTTTGTTTGTTTAGATCTTTTATTTTATTGTTAAATGTGTACATTAAATGGGAATAACACAAAATACAGTAGACTGCATCATCTACTAACACAAAATATGGGTAGATATAGGATATATATTACTGTTGGCTTACTGCACTGACTTTAAAAAAATACCATTCCTTACTGCACTGACTTTAAAAAAATCCTATTCCTATTATGTAATAATTATCACTGACGGTGTGGGTTGTGGGTTTAGATTTATACGTGTATGAAAGTTAAAGTTATATATTTGAGAATATATTTGTATTGTAATATTGCATGTATGTTATTTAAAAAGCATCCCAAATCCTAAATATACAGCCCTCTGTTCTTGTGCAAGATTTCTTCCTGCTTTTATTTTTTAAAAGAATATGTGTTGTACTGAAATTTGATTGCATCTGTCTGTCACGTATCACACTACTACAGCATATCAGGATATATTGAAATTGATTAGCTCCATACTGTGAGAGCTGACATTATCTATCCACACTGCTTGCAAAATCTTGACAAGTAGCCTGTCTAAAGAAATTGATCCAGCAATCCTTAATTGTAATTGGGTGCTCCCGGCAGTCATGTGTAAACTGACAGAAGTTGGCCTAAGGTAACGTAACTGCACAAAAGTTATTTGTTTAGTTGTAAAAAGACAAAAAAAAACAAAAAAAAACACAACAGCTGGCAACTTCCAGTTGATCAAAGTGATGTTATTCTTTCTGAATCTTTTCTTCACTTCTGGGACTAAAGCTGTCCTTAAAGATCTGTTGTCTTTGAAAAACCACAAAGAAAAACTAAAATGAAAATTACTGCCAGAAAACAAGTTCCGGGTAAATACAAACTAACTATGTATACACATTGAATATTTCAGTGATTTGTTTGTTGTTTTGTTGTTGAACGCACTAGTTACTGTGCCAGAAGGCAAGATAAAAAAAACAATTCCTTTTTCAGAATCAATCCTGAACTGTGTGTGTGATTTTCTCCATGTAGATTACACATTGCGTCCTAATTTTAACTTTGTGTCCAGTTACGCTCCCTTATCACAGCAATTCCCAATAACAGCTCAGGTTTCAGGTTAAATATAATACATAGTTTGTTTTAGTTTTGCTATACACACATACTGTACACACATGCATGCATACATACCAAGATACATAATGAACCTCTGTGTAAACGCAAGCATTCATATTAGTATCACAAATGTTAATTTAACATTTCATTAAAGGCTTGCATACTATTACAAGAAATTCTACAATTTGTGTACACATTATACTAAAAAGTGCGCACACATACAGTGTAACTATTACCAAGCTCTCTGTACAGGCATTCAAAAAAGAACAGCTTTGTTGTATGTGAGAGAATCTGATTTGGAACTGGATGCAGGGGGGCTCCTAATCATCTTGTGGAAGGAAGAGTACTCTGCTTAATCTGCAGAGGCCCATTAAAAAATGGGATGACATGATGGATTACTATCATTTCCTGCCAAATGTTGAAAGAGGATTACAAGCTCAGAACTCATAATAATATAATAATAATAATAATAATAATATCTTAATTTTTATATTGCACCTTCCATAGTGGACCACCATCACAAAGCACTTTATTATTATTATTTCATATAGTCATATACACATTTGATACGAATGTGAGAAACCGGACAAACTAAAGAAATTCAACAATGCTTTCTTCTGTAACTGTTTTCCAGTATAACTTGATATATGTAACCATGCTTTCTTCTGTAACTGTTTTCCAGTATAACTTGATATCTTTAACCATGCTTTCTTCTGTAACTGTTTTCCAGTCAAAAGCTTTCCGGAAATCTAAATAAACCATGTCATATGCTTTGAAATTATCTATTGTCGATGTTGCATCCTCAAAAAAATCAAGCAGGTTAGTTAGACACGATCTCCCTTTCCTAAAACCATGCTAGCTGTCTCCCAGGATACTGTTACCATATAGGTAATTTTCCATTTTGGATCTTATTATAGATTCCATAACTATATTGGTCTGTAGTTACCTATACTTTACATGCTTTCCCGTTACATGCTTTATAACACTTTGCTATGCTTTTACTATGGGACACTTTTATAAGGGATTAGTTATCATCTCTTTAATACTGAAATGTATATTCATCCATAGTTCTGTGAGACACAATTATACATTCTACTTCCTTATCTTACATTCACATTTCATATACAATATTCATATAGTAATCAATTGCTGTGGGTATGCTTAGAATATTATCTAAATGGTGCTGAATTAATTTCCATATTCATATATAAAATATTTTAATGAACTGGCATCAAACATATAACTGATGAGGATGTATTGCTAGACACTGCCCTTGAAAATATGGAGTAGCCATACTGTGGAAGAATAATACAATTCTGTGTAAGTCGATGAGGTCGGGAGCTTTAAAATGCATTGAGAATAATTGCTCAAATGTGGATAATGTATTCTAGACAGGCTTTGGTATTCATTTTGCATTTAATGTTCATAACATCAGTTTAACCTACAATAGGTTATAATGATTGTATTGGCTGCATGACATCCTCTTGTAAGGGTATTGTAATGAATCGTATCGTAGAATAGAACATTGACCAATGAAAGGAGGCCATTAGGCAAATCAAGGCTCATCCAGTTCCAAATAGTTGGTTGATCTCAAAGGTCCCAATGATTCAGTATCTACAACGTGGCTTGGCAACCCATTCCACACCCTCACTCACCACTCTCTGTGTAAAACAGTGTCATAAGTCTCCACTTCATTTCTTACAGGACAGAAGCTGGATGCAAACTGGCCACCTCGCTCACTGCTATTCAAAGAGGCTGTCTGGAGGTGTGGTTCTATAACTTGTAACCTCCTGCCTGTTAAACTCAGATTCAATTTGAACTATATTGCCACCATTCCAATATATATTAACAAAAAACTGAATTTTGTAAAATTAGTTCAGGCTAGAATTGCATACAATGACAAAAAAACAGTTATCTTTAACACATATCTGATATTTATTAAATTGTTACTGAAAGGCTGTAACACTTCTGGCAGTAGGGCCTTATAGAATAGAAAGTATTTAATCCTTGTTGTGGATTTTGTTTTATTCTGGATGATTTCACAGAAATGTTAATGCACTTCTATGTCTGTACTCTATTGATTGGCTGTCCAGCAATGAAGTAAATTTGGATTTAAACAACTTAAGACTTATGATTGTTAAAGATATAATACCCGTCTCCTTGTCCACTGTGCTGTCTGCTTGGCCAAAAGAACCAGATTCCATTTGATGAGAAGACTTTATTTTAACTCAGTCAGATCAATACTCTGTTTTAGGCAGTTAAGAATATTTGAAGATAGGGATTACTTTTTAATGTGCAGTACCATAAAGCACAACATCCTTCCAGCACCTTCCAGCACCTTGTGGAGTCTATGCCACAGCATATCAAGGCTGAGCTGTGTTTATTGAATGATGCAGATTCTCATGAAGGTAGGTAAGGTTGTTTTAGATTCTTTGTCCAATCTTCCTGAAATCTTTGCTTAATCTAAGTCATTCTTGGGACAACTAACTCCAGGATTTAAAAAAGAAATCCTTCAGATTATGGGGATAATGTAGTCTTTACCTGTAGACTGACAGAGAGGGTTGTCATAGTGTAGTAGGTTCCTGGAAAGGGAAGTCTCTTTTAATGAGGCTAGCGGTTGCCTTGTGTGGCAAACTTTTATTTTTAGCTTTGTTTTGTTTTGTTTTCTTTATTAAATCTGACACTAGGGCTACCATTATTGTGTGTGTGTGTGTTGAATAAAATCTGCTCGCCTGTGCGGCGTGTCAACACCCAATGCTCTGTCTGTCTCAATTATTTAGTGACGACACAACCCCCTGCTAGAGTCTGTCTATTCACCTTTACCTACCATTTTTTAAATGCAGACTTGGCAGTTGGGTCATTCTGCGACAAATCACCCAACAGGTAATACCCTACCATCTCTGATTCACACCAGACTCGGTGCTCCAAGGAAAATTACGATTTCAGCTTGATCAGGTCAAGGAGTCAAAAGTTATAGAGAGGTCAACATTAGGTTGATTTTGGACCTCCCAATCTCTTACTAGAGATTAGGCGTATTTTTATTGAAATTGCACGACAAATCCAAAAATGATATTAAAACACCTCTAGCTAGAGGAAGATGAGACATTCTGGATACCCCTTGAGAACATGTTCTGCAGTGTTCAACGCACATCTCACTTCAGCTTCTACAAGTTGCAGGTTTTAATTACAGCAAACAAAAAATATGACCTTCCTGTAATTTTGTACATGCGAAGCAGAGACTTTGACCTTTCCATGGAATTAGTTTTAGTCAAAGTTTAAAAAATGTGTTAAGGGCTAACAAATGGCTTTTAAATGTAATTTTTGGATTCCTCATGCTATTTCCAATCAATCTTTCAAACAATCAATCTTTATTTTATATAGCACCTTTCATAGTGTACCACCATCACTAAGAGCTTTACAAGATAGTGAGGAACAATGCATAATACATTAAATACAGTGAAATTTCCAATCAAAAGACACCAAAAACAAGTCCATAGCCCAAATAGTTTTTGACTAAAAGATCATCTAAAGGTAGGGGGTCCAAAATGATCCCCTATAACTAGATAATTCAGTGTTTGGATAGTGGCTGTGTGTAGCCACATTTTTTTTTTTTTTTTTTTTATAAGTTCAATGTTCAGGATATTTATATAATCTCCTGAACATTGTGCTATCGCTGGTATTATGGACACAAGGCCTTAAAGGGGTTGGCTGAGGTAATAATTGTCTGCTGACAAATAATAAAAAACATGCCTGCTGATGTGTTTTTACTCATCTTTCTGCCGTATGAGTTTGGGCTTATTGATCGTGTTACACCCTCCTTCCTCTCTCTAAATCAAAGACTAAAGACCCTGTACGTCTGCAGCGGCCATGTTGTTTGAAGTCCACGTTTAGACGCTGTTTTGCATTTCAGACTGTCTTGCACTTCTTTGGTCATTTCACCTGGAGGGTGAGATTGTCCCCAACTGCTCATTGGCTTATTTCCTGTCAATATCCAATCAGCTGCCTCCCCTATCAACTGATATGCTTTCAGACCGTAACATGACTCAGAAGACACTGCTGGGATGAAATGAACCAGGAAGTAAAGCAGTAGCAGACTTCCCAGAAGGCAAGGCAAGCAAACTGAGAACTCTCTTTATCTAACACCAGTGCAAAATGGGTAAGAGTTATGGAATAATTTTGTTAGCTACAATTACACCATAACACGGTTTTAAAGTCTGGAAAAATTTAAATACACGACTCTATGCACTTTCATCAGGTTTCATAGTCCTGATGATCACTTGGACTATCTAGTGTTAAGATAGGTACAGTAAAGGGGTCCAGAGTGAAGGTTTACTGCTCAGGATCTTTTTCTAAAGCCTTGGTGATCATGCCTTGTTGTTAATATTACTTGAGATGTTGCTTTTTGGATGCCTGCCATTTCAAACATTCTCAATTTAATAATGTAATAAGGTTTTAATGATTTATTACAATGCATATTGAGTGGATTGAACCTTCCATAAATCATTTCTGTGAATATGTTTGTTTAGGAAAACCAGCCATCAAATCCATTACTTTAAAATTAGCATCACATACGCTCTGCATATTTATGGAGTAAAAAAGTATGGCTTCCAAACACGATGGGGTTGTGTGACAGGACAGCGCTGTGACCCCCGATGTTATCGGCAGGAAAGAGACTCAGAGACAAGGAAGCTGCAATTTAAGCACTTGAGTGCTCATTTAATACACAAAACAACAAATAAACAGGACCAAACAAACTGGCACGAGGGCCAGAATAAAGGTTCAAACAAAAGACTAACTAGCTGTAGGCTGGGTAATCGCCTTCACTACACGTAGTCAGTTTAATGATCCAAAACACTCCCCTAACTCCCTCTACCAGACAAAGGATTTCTACTTCCTTATATACATGTAGTCACTTCCCAGTTAACATCAATCATCTAATTGGGGAATGGCCACACCTGTGATTACTGGCAGGTACAGATTAAGCCCCATCCCTGCTACCCTTACATGCCCACACACATACTATTTACAGCAGCAGGGCTTCTTCCCTCCACAGGCTGTCTCAAGCAAAATAATATAAACGCTTGTAAAAATACAGGTCAAATTAAACAGTACACAATGACTCCGCAAGTGACCCTCATTACAAAGGTCAAGGTCAGTCCCTCGTTTGGTTGATCCAAACCCTGTGTGTGCGTACGTGTGTGTGCATAGCTACGAGTAAGGTTGAAGGTCAGGCTAATGAGTGAATTCTTCTATTAAAATATCCTCATGAAGGAAAAATGTTGTTAAAATATTTGGTATTTTATGAATATTAGCATTTTGTAAGTGTTTGTTTTAAATGATATGAAGTATACTTAGCAATAAGTTGCAGTCTGTTGCAGTTGCAGAGTGTGGCGGAGTGTCCCGCCTCTTTGTTTATTATTTATTTATTATGATTTTTATGTTTATTACGGCGTTTATTACGGCGAAAGCCGGTTTTTGTTATTTGTTATTGTTTTTGTGTTTAAAAACCTCGTGAGGATGCGTGACTGATCAGCTAGTGATTTATTTAACTAGCTGACAGTCACGCATCCTTACTAAACTCGTGCAGACTATGGCCGAGGGGTAATAATTAATTAATAGCTAGTTAACATCTCGGCCAGAATATAAAAAGCCTGCAGCTATCTGCACAAGGGGAAGAGGGTTCGGAGTAGAGAACGAGAGCAGAGATGGGAGGTAAAAATAAGATAATAATTGCTAAGCGTGTTGGCTGGTGCCCTTTTGTTTCTGTCTTGTTTTGTTCAAATCTTTTGTTTTATTATTTAATAAAACGCTGAGCGCTGTAGCGCTGCAGTTTCACTACCGCCCTTCTTTGTTTATGCATCGTTCCTTCCTGGTCTGTGATGTCATCGCAGCAACAGCTCAGCCACAGAGAGAGAGAGAGACTGATGTTGTTCTTTGATCGTACAGTGAATGTTCCATGACATAGACAGTTCTGAGTTCCAATTCTAAAGCTACATAGGTTCAGTCCATGAGGAAATTAAGTTTTAAGAAGTTTTCCCTTTTGTCTAACATGTTAGCAATGTACATTTCTTCTATTTGGAAGAATCTTCATATCAGCAAGGCTATGGTTTTGACAGTTGAAGTGCTTTTGGTAATTATGGCAGACTTAAGGTTAATGAAACGAGAATGCAGGTCATTGGTGGCTTTGCCCACATACTGTTTCTCACTGTCAGGATGTATAACAGAGATGACGCTGGTAGATCTGCAGGAGATATTCTGTATATACTGTAGGTGCTGGTTGTTGTGGTACTATATATATTCTGAAATCCTCTATAACATGTTGTGAGTCATTTCTATATAAAAAAATACCAGATACCAATATCAATTTAATACCATAAAAGAGCCTATCAAATGTTTGCAGAACACTGTTGCCATATAGGAATAACTCAACTAGTTAATGCCCATACATTATAGTGGCGCAGTAGCTTCCCATGTTAAACCCATTTTTGCACAGCTCAAAAGGGGCTTAACATTAATCGATCTGGCTGAAATTTTGGATTTCAGGTCAGATTGTAAGGTGCAATTTTTCCCCCAAATGGGGTGTAGTTCTGTTGGTAGTTTTTGTTTTATTGACACATCAAGAAAAATAGTATTTTCCCAAATTCACCTTTGTGGTTCTGTAAAACTACCAGGTTAATTAAAATGGAAACTACCAGACATGTGCTATTTCCATTTTAAGATTTTAACTCGTTTTCTTAAAAAAAACTATTTAAAAAAATATCCGCAAAGACTTAAAATCGGATGGATAAAGGCTCTGTGTATGTCATCACGTTTTCAATGCTAAGACTACATTTCCAATAATTCTTCTGAACTTTGTGCAGGTGTGGCAGGGTTGGTGATTTTATTTATTTAAAAAAAAAATCTGTTTTTTTTTATTTAAAATGATTTTATGTTTTTATGGCCAGTCTTCGGGGAACATTTGTCATGTGATTAGTTATGCCATCAGTGATGTCATTGCTGATGTCATACATACGCATAATGGTGCAGAGTTAAGGTTGCGTCTCAACCTTAACTCACAGTTTCCTCACTTTTGAGGGTTTTTCTTGAGTAACTTTAACATTACTTTAATGCAGTTTTTGCAATGAATATATACATACACACATTATTCAGTACCATCGCAGTACATTCAAAATGTGCAGTGACATGCAACAGCATCACACTACATTACACATTTCCAATAATATTTAATATTATTACACTGAGGAATGATATTGCTTTTTTAGATGGAATATCAAAGAAAAAAACTATAGGAACATAATTTGGATCTTTTATTTCACGTCATGTAATCAAAGTAAAATTATATCGCAAAAGTCTACCGGAAGCCATAATACTAGTACAGTATTTCATGTTATATTTCGAAATGTCACTTTTTTTTTTTTTTTTTTTTGCCAGTTTTGGAAAACTACAAAGCGGTGTGTAATTCAATATGTTAACGTAACATTATTCAGCAGGTTTCATTCGATTTTATGAAGCATAATTAGTTGATTCTATAAGGTGATACAAAAACCTTTAGCCATAGCTGTAGAATGTAATATGGGTATTTGGAACTAATAAATAGTTATAATATAAACATGGTCTGGTTTCATCCTTATAGTGTAACAAAGTAGTTAATTCCATGTCTACTTTAATTAATAACCCTTACATGTTGTGTGAACAGAGGGAGAACATAGTATAGTAATAGAACCAGTAAGTGTACATTTATAAAGTGTAGTTTGATAGTCATTTTGGATGTTATCAAGTTATAGGAGAAAGTTATAGCTGTTATCAAGTTATATGGGAAAAGGGAAACATAACTACATAGTTTATCAATCTGAATGAAAGAGCTTTACAATAAATATAAAAGTCTGTTTCAATGCATCTCAAATTAATATCTTCAGCCAGCACAGGAGGACTCTTTTTTTTTTTTGCTGAAAAGAGAAAAACACCTCAAAATATAAATTAAGAATGCCTGATGCATTTTTAGTGGTTTATGTAATGAATAAACAACTAGACCTGGTGAATATCTGAGCATAATCAATTCACTACATATAGCTGTGTATACCACTTAAAACATTTTGAATTCAGAGGATATGTGCTTTAATGCCATTGCTGAACATCGCTGATAATATATACAGTTGTAGTCAAAAGTTTACCCAATGGAAATTTATAATTTCTAGAAATTATAAAGTTTTGCTTTTATTTCAGCATTTTTTTTTGCAAAACTCCAAAAATGCTAATTCAAAAGTATTCATACCCTTTTATGCTATGATAGTATTGTCTACAAGGTGCTAGAAATTTCAATATGATAATGCAATGGAGTAGTGGTTAGGGCTCTGGACTCTTGACCGGAGGGTTGTGGTTTCAATCCCAGGTGGGGGGCACTGCTGCTGTACCCTTGAGCAAGGTACTTTACCTAGATTGCTCCAGTAAAAAACCCAACTGTATAAATGGATAATTGTATGTAAAAATAATGTGATATCTTGTAACAATTGTAAGTCGCCCTGGATAAGGGCGTCTGCTAAGAAATAAATAATAATAATAATAATAATAATAATAATAATAATAATAATAATAATAATAATAATAATAATAGGTGAACATTCTTAGAGAGTATAAAAGGGTTAGGCATAAGATGATTGCTGTCATTACCAATAAATGTTAAGTTCAGGGGGGCGGAGCTAGGCACCAACAACCTATCATCTGCTGTCATCAATTAAACCTACCTTATTTAAACATTAGTCACCTCTACCTTGCTGTCTTGTGTTTTTTCGTTTTTGGCTTAAACCTAAGCGATTTCAAGACCCATCTACTTTTGCGTACCTCAATAATGGAGTACTTGCAGCAGTTGTCATCGGATTCAGAGGATTCCCAGGATTTTCTGTCATTAACAGATCATTCTCCTTCAGCTTCAATCCAGGGTCCATCCAGTCTCCGTTTTTTCTCCCCTTCTGCTATTTCAGTTACATCTGATCAGGCTCCTGATCAGGCTCTCGACCAGGTTCCAGTACAAATGTTGCCTACCGTTCCTGCCACCCAAACATCGAATCTGCGGCGATCCAAGCGTCTTCGGCCTCAGGACGCCCCTCCGGATCGATTGTTTTGGAAGGACTGGCCCATGAATAAATTGATAAAAACCCTCCTTAAAAATGGTAATGCAATTCCGGCAGGGAGTGATAGAGAGTCTCTTTTCATTCTCTATTGCAATTCAGTCTCAGCAGAACCAGTCTTTCCTCCGAAAAAACATAATCAGCCGCGCCCAGCCATTCAGCGTCCTAAAACAGACAGCAGGCAGTCTATTCCGGATCTAACCACCCCCATAACTAGCACCGCTAACCAGCAGCCAGCCATTGAAATCCAACATTCGCAAATATTCAACGAGATAAAATCATTTATGCAGCCTTTTTCCGATACTCTATCTTCGGTCAGTTCTCAACTGTCAGATCTAGAAAAAAGGGTGTCTGTTATGGAACAGGGAAAACAATCTACAGCGCAGTCATTAATTTCAGCATCAAATGCTGCAGCGCCGCCTACAGCTTTTTCCAGTCCAGCCCTAATTTCAGCCAGCGAAGCAGATCCTCCAATATACAACCTCGCTACTGCATCTACATACGGATCCTCCTCTCCAACTGCAGCGAGACGTCACACTATATCTCCACAAATCAGACGTGTCATTCTCGAAGGTAAGGACATTAATCTTGTTTCACTATTAATGACGACTTCGGAATTCTTGGACCATAGAGTAGTCGATTGTGGAGAATTGGCGGTAACTCTAAAATCCAGAGATCCCAGATTGCTTAAAAATCTTACATTAGGGGAGTTTGTCCTTGCTTTCTCCATATTCAGAGATGTGTTATGCTCGGTATATCCTAACCGCAGAGCTGAATTGGAATCTTACGAATATTACATCGTGGAGCTGTCTGTCAGATACAGAGGGACTATGTTTTATGAGTATCATAAAGCATTCTCTGCAAAAGCAGCAGCGATATTGGCAGCAGATAATCACATCATCAATTGGGCAAAACCTGATCCAGATCTATTTAATAGAATTTTTGGTGGTTTAAGGGCTAATGCATGTGGGGTCTGCGCTTCAACAGCTCATTCAACAGCCCTCTGCCCTAAAGCTGCAATTGCATCAACTTCTAAAGCACCCGGTTTTGCCGCTAATTCATACAGATCTTCAGTAACTAATCCTATACATTCTTCAGCTCCCCTCGATCAATCTACAAGGAAAGACAAATACGGGCGCAGTATCAGATTTTCAGGAGGAAGACAAATCTGCAACAATTTCAATACTGGCTTCTGTTCGAATAGGCAATGCAATTTTATCCACATGTGCAGCAATTGCGGTGATGCTCACGCTAATACAATCTGCCCTTTAAAACGCAAGTGACTTTCCCCGATGCTCACCGTCTTTACTCCTATAAACATCCTGGCATTATCAAGTAAATTACAGAATCATCCCGACAGTAACTTAATTAATTACCTGATCGACGGATTAAAAAATGTTTTTTCAACCGGTCTTACTCAAATTCCTTCTTCCTCGTTCCAAAGCAAAAATCTTTATTCAGCGACTCAAGATCCACAATCAGTGCAGTCTCTCATCGAAAAAGAAATTAAAAAAGGATTTATAGTCGGTCCATTCTTAGCTCCTCCTTTTCAAATATATAGAATTAATCCTATCGGCATTGCCACGAGGAAAATGTCAGGAAAAAAGCGTCTCATTATTGATTTATCAGCACCACGGGGGTCAAGCACCAGCAGCATTAACTCATTAATTCCCCAAGATCAATTTTCCCTGCATTACATCACTATTGCAGACGCAATACATTCAATTAAATTAGCAGGTCGTGGTTCCTGGTTAGCAAAAGCAGATATATCAGACGCATTTAAAGTAATGCCAATCCATCCTTCTCTCCGTCACCTGTTTGGTATATGCTGGGAAGGGAAGTTTTATTTTGCCACTCAATTGACTTTCGGCTGCCGTAGCAGCCCGAAGATATTTGATACCCTGTCGGAAGCATTATGCTGGATCCTTCTTAATGTCTATCATGTCCCGTTCTTGCTCCACTTGCTGGACGATTTTTTAGTAATTTCTCCTCCTTCAGATGCACCAGCAGAAGCGATTTCCAATCTTAAAAGCTTATTTTCTGAAGTTGGCGTTCTGCTTTCAGAAGAGAAATCAATCGGTCCCCTTCATTCTTTGGAATTCCTTGGCATCATTCTAGATACAGAAAAGTTTGAAGCCCGTCTGCCTGAGTCTAAACTTAACCATATTCGTTTGCTCATTCAGGATTTTCAGATCAGTAAAACAATTAAAAAACGGGCACTGCTTTCATTGCTGGGTTACTTTAATTTTGCAATACGTATCATTCCACAAGGGAGGACGTTTATATCTCGGCTGCTAGCGCTGGCATCAACAGCAAAAAATCTGGACTCCTATTTAAATATCTCTTCAGAAGCTAGGAAAGATATTAAAATGTGGTCTGCGCTTATTCAGCACTGGAACAGTCTCTCTATGTTTTATGATGATTTCATTTCAGCTCCTCACGATATGGCTTTATTTACTGATGCCTCATCTCTGGGATTCTGAGGTCTATTTAATAATCAATGGTTTTGCAGTACATGGCCTGAGGAAATCGAGAACATATCTCCTCATCTAATATCCACAGCTCTGCTAGAGATATACCCAATAGTAGCAGCTGCCCAGCTATGGGGTCATCTCTGGTCTAAGAAATCAATACTATTTTACTGTGATAATTCAACTACAGTGCATATTATAAATAAAGGACGTTCCTCCTCTGCTCTTATAATGCAATTGCTGCGGCGGCTAGTATGGATTTCAGTCTCTAATAACTTCCTAATACAAGCTCGCCACCTACCGGGCATTTTTAATAATGCAGCTGATGCTCTTTCCCGTTTACAGATTTCCAAATTCCACAGTTTGCTGCCCTCAGCTCTGCAATATCCAGCAGCAACGCCACAGTTCAATCAGCTGATTTTCAACTAAATCCAACTGTTAATAAACTTCTTAATTCAGCTCAAGATTACATGGCATCAGCACTTGCCCCATCTACCAGATCCTCGTACTCTACAGGTTGGGCATGTTATGTAACTTTTTGTTTACAAAGCAGGATTAATCCTACTCCATTCAACCAGGACTGGATCATGGCGTTCATAGTGCATGCAAAGGACTCTCTACATCTGGCACCAGCTACAATCAGACTATATTTGTCAGGAATTCAGCATCAATTTCGCTTGATGTCCATCAATTCCCCAACTCTATTATCAATTCCAGCGGTTCGTCTTTCCAAGTGCTCTCCGGCTCCTTCTTCTGCTCGCCTGCCTATTTCTATAGACATTCTCAGTAAATTGATTTCAATTCTCCGCCACGGCTGTTTTTCTCCATTTGATGATTTAACTATGGAAGTCATATGTCTATCTGCATTTTTTGGATTTTTGAGATGTTCTGAATATACAGTTCCTTCTATTGCCAGCTTTCCTACCCTAGGTATCCGCTGCAGTGACCTCAAGCTCATCCCAGATTCTCATTTCATCTTATTTCTTCGCATTTCAAAAACAGATCAACTGCGGCAAGGACAATGTATTCAGCTTTCTAAGATCAACTCTCCTCTGTGTCCCTTCACTTCCATGTTGAAGTACATTGCAGAACGCAAAGCCATTTCATCCTCAGACCCTTTGTTTATCAATTCAAGCCAGTCCATTGTATCAAGGCATTGGTTTTCAACACACCTTTCCACTGTGGTATCCAGAGCAGGTCTTCCTTCGCAATTCTACACTCCTCATTCTTTTAGAATAGGGGCAGCCACTTCAGCCGCAAAAGCCAACATTAACCAGCATTTAATTAAAAATATGGGACGCTGGACTTTATCAGCAGTTGAAAGTTATATTCGTTCTTCATCATCTGAAATATCCTCCGCACATCAGTCCATTGCTAGTATGTCCGGAGTGGGGACGACCTTTCTGCCTGAGCCACCAAAGATTTCCCCCTAAGAAATAAAATTAAAGAAAGGGGTTTTTTTTCTTTCCACTGTGCAGAGGGTCTTCACATAGTCATTAGGGTACAGTCTACTAACCCCTTTGTCACGTTAAGTGTTTGTTTTCTTTCGTCTAAATGTTTTCTCTTTTTTCTTCTTTCTTATGCATTGGAGGTTCTCTCTTTTTCTTCATGTTGCGTCAGCGGGGAGCCGGGGGTCCATTTTTGGTGGCCCCCCTCCTGTTTGTCGGGTCTCCTCAGCGACGGAACCCCCCTACTGTATATGTTGGGTCAGGAAGAGCCAGAACCTCTTTTGTGTTACCAATACTAATTCATGTTTTCTTTCCGGTTCGCGAGCCTCTTCGTATGTCGGGTAACCTCAGAGACGGTGCCCCTCTCGTATGTCGGGTCACCTCAAAGACGGTGGCCCCCCTCCTGTTTATCGTGTCTATCGATCAAGTAAATGTTGGGCCTGGAAGAGGCGGAGCCCCTCTCTCCATGTGTATATGTTTACTAACTCTGTCAATAAACACTATCAGGTGGCATAGCTCCGCCCCGTGAAGTCAATAGATACGTAGAGATACGGGAGGGGGTGGTGGGGTCAGAGGGGGGAAAGAGAGGAAGATCTGAGCATCTTTAGCATAGAAATGGTATAAGAAACCATAGGATGTGATGAGGGGGCCCAGGGAGCGGGTGTAGAGAGAGAACAGGAGAGGACCCAAGACTGATCCTTGGCGGACTCCTGTTGAGAGAGGGTGAGGTATGGAGGTTGAGCTGTGCCAGGTTACCTGGTAGGTGCGGTGGGAGAGGTAGGAGGAGAACCAGGCCAGAGCAGTGCCAGAGATTCCCAGGTCAGCAAAAGAGGATAGGAGAATAGATTGATTGACAGTGTCAAAGGCAGCAGAGAGATCAAGGAGAATTAGGACAGTTAGTAACAGACAGGAGAGCAGTTTCAGTGGAGTGAGCAGAGCAGAAACCAGATTGGAGAGGGTCGAGCAGAGAGTGGTTAGACAGGAAAGCAGAGAGCTGGCGGTGTACTGCCCGCTCAAGGGTTTTAGAGAGGAAGGGTAAGAGGGAGACAGGATTGTAGTTCTGGAGGGAAGTGGGGCCGAGGGTAGGTTTTTTGAGGAGGGGGTGATAGAGACTTGTTTGAAGGCAGAGGGAAAGAGGCCAGAGAGGAGAGAGGTGTTGAGAAGGGAGGAGATGAAGGAGAGTAGAGCAGGAGCAGCAGCTTGAAAGAGGTGAGTGGGGAGGGGGTCCAGAATAACCATATTCTTAAAGAAACAATGTACAAAGCTAAAGATTGTGATCGAGAGATACAAAAAGAAAGTTAAAAATACTAAAAGCGATCTATGTGTTTTACATCTGAATTTAATTATTTGTCCAACGATATAAAGGGTATATGTTTCAGACATTGGCACATACTAAAGCGTGATCATTCCTTGAATTCGATAACAGATAAACTGCCCCATATTGATTTTAAACGTGCAAAAAAACATTAAAGACAAATTGGTTCATTCATTTATTCCAAAAGTGGACAAAGCAATTACATGGTTATCTAATCCAGAGGATGGTAATTTTAAACGTGGCCATTGTGTCCACTGCTCCAATACAGTAAATACTAAAACTATAAATCACCTATGATCGGGTAAAAAGATCAAAATTCAAGGTTTCGTTAACTGTAATACCACAGGAGTCATTTTTATATTAACTTGTCCATGCAGACAGGTCAAATGAAAATAGCCTTAAAAATAAGGATTCTGAACAAAGCAGCAATTAGGAACCAAAATCAAGAATATGCAAGAGCCAAACACTATAAAAAAGCTGGTCACAGATCATCTCCACACTCATTACGATTTGTGGGGGTGGAGAAAGTAACTCTACCAGCACGAGGTGGGAATTTGATACATTTGTTACTAAGGAGAGAAGCATACTGGATATTTGCCCTCCAAACATTAGAACCAATTGGTCTCAATGACGGAGTCAATTTGTGTTCTTTAATATTAAATCTCTGATTTAAGTCAGATATGTCAGTTACATTATGGTCGAAGTATGCTGATAGTTTCTACTGTATGTATTTGTGGTATACTGTTGATGAAATATGAAATCATGATCGAATTTGGATATGTGAATTGCATTATGCTGAATCAATTATTATATTTATTTAAAAAAAAATACACTTTAATTTACGTGGCAGATTACTGCTGAACATATGTAGCACACGGGAGGGGCACTCGCTCTTTCTGATCAGGGTGGGATCAGCCAGGCAGAATACCAGAAGGAAAATAAACTAGACCACACTACTATGTCAGGCAATGAACATCGTTTTATTAAATACAGGTGGTAAACTATACTTAACAAACAGGGCCGATCTAGAATACACAGTCACGGCAAGCGGTTTGCACTGCCTGTTAATTAAAACAATAACTAAACACAGAATTACAATTTTAAACTAAAGGACAGTGCGGGTCAATACCTGCATGAAGACGGGGCTCACAAATAAAAAACAGGTAACATTTTTGTTTCAAGACCTAATGTACTGACCTAGATTTGCAGTAGATCTGCTTGTTAGTTTCGTGCCTTATTGTTGGTGTTGGTAGCTGCAGGCAGAGCTTTGGCTAGCCAGGTTTTAACACTAACATTAAGCAAATTTGATCCCATATATCATGCAGCCTTGAAATATATTACAAATTCAAGTTACAGTACTCATCATTGTGTGTTATATGGTTTGGTTGGCTGTACCTCTTTGGCACTGGTATATTTTTTTTACACAAGGCTATTCTATGTAAGCTACTTCCATATATACATGAATACTTTACAGTCGCTTGTAGTAACTACAGTCTTAGATCGCACTCATTATTGTATTTTACGGTTCCTAAAGTGCGTACTGAGGCTGCAAAAAGATAATTTGCTTATTTTGCTCCATGGTCCTGGAATGACTTACAGTCTAAACTTAACTTGCAGTCCCAAATAACTTTAGTACAATTTAAGAGTAAGCTGCATGATTATCTAATTGAGAGTTGTGCTTGTTTTAAGTAGTTGATTACACCTGTCACTAATTGATTGTCACTAACTGATTGTTTACTGTAGTGAGTATGACTTGTCTGTGTTTAATAAATTTCATTTTTGTATTTGTATTTTTGTATTGTAATATGTTTTATTGTACTGCTGCTACCTTTCTTGGCTAGGTCTCACTTGCAAAAGAGGTTTTAATCTCAATGTGATTTCCTAGTAAAATAAAGGTTTAATAATCATGTTGGATACTGCTTCACCGTGCTGGACCGCGTGCATTGAAGCTGTTCTCTGATTGCTCAATGCCCTCATAGACACGCGTCAAATCACAAGACATAAGATTCAATCCTATTTACTTTGCGTCGCTCCAGTGCCACTCCAGCATCACCCGTGGTGTGAAAGATACTTATCAAAAGTATAGGTTCTATTCATTTTGACGCATCGCTGCACAGTTCTGCTTGCCGCATCGCATCTGCTGGGTAGCAGCCTTTAGAGTTTCCCTTTCTTTTCTGACATCTGTAAACATATTATCCTTATCCCAAACCTGAATCTGAATCTCCTGCAGGACAGTTATGAAAAGTCCCGTACTTGTCAATTTCCACCTGTTCACACAGGTACAGTATATCATTTGAAGCACTGCATGAACCATTGTAATGCTCTGGACAGAATATTGGCTCACTTCCATGTCTCCAGACTGCCACACTTTAGAATCATAATTACAGCCAGTTGGTATTTCCACCACTGAATTAGACAAAGATCCTGCCTGAACACCTGTGCCTATTTTGTATATTTTCCACATCCGACCAGGCCTAAGGACCTTAACTAGCTCTGTGATATCATGCACCACAATGAACAGGTGTCATGATTTTCAATCAATAACTAAACAATACATATATTACTGTAAACAGTGAGTGATTTATGACAGTATTTTTTGAGCCCCTAAAAAATAAACGTTGAAAAAGGACCTTACCTATGTATGACCTGACAAATTGCTTATTTCATTTGTAAATTAATGTTAAAGAATCAGAAAGAACACATTTACATTGAGTCATATTAGTCATATCAGGGATGGTGCAATCATATGTGTCATCTTGATTCAAAATGACCATGTGTTTTAGATTAACATCATGTATTTGTCATATGCATGAATACTGATGTTTCTGATTCACTGGCTGTTTAATGTATATATACTGGGAGCGCAACTGAATCTTGCTCTAAGTTCTCGCATCCATTCAGTGTATCTTTATCCAAATTTGGTATGACCAAGGATGAAGAAATTGAAATACTGCATTTGTATTTTATTGGTCTTAAAGAGTGAGTAGCAGGGTTCAGAAAAATAAAGTGTTACACGTCGTCTCATGTCGCTACAACTGTTTAAATAACATACCTGCCATTTTTTCTAAGTGAAAATTGCCTATGTATGTATATTGCAGCTAAGGCATGCACAGTTAGACTGTAAAAATGGGGAGCCAACTCCAGGACCGTGATATAGCCGAACCCGCAGTATAGCGAGGGGCGATGTAACGAGGGGTGGGTGTATATGTAAAAATCGCTTTTTACATTTAAATAGTATTAACATTATTTAGCATATGTTATTTGTTATTTTTCAGTGGACAAAACCAGCAAATACCACAGTCCTGGTGTCCTCGACTGGCCTAAAATGAAATACTTTTGAACAAGTCTGTAACAAAAGCAGCATATTGTTGTGCCATTTACCAGGTAAAATATTAAACTCTGCGATGCGTATAATCCTATCAGCTCGGAGACCCTTTTCTGGGGCATTATAACAGATGAAACCTCCTGGATAATGAAACACTTTTGTCAAGATTAGTTTTGTTATCGTGACACACTGCCAGCATTGGGGGGAAATTTATTTTTTTAATTGAGTTGGCCCGCTAAGTTAAATTCCTGCCATCTGCTTTTTCGTGTCCTTGTATCAAGGGACAGATGGCTTTTCGGTGCTACGGTGGTGGCCATCATCATCCTCGTAGTGCATAGCATTCACAGTCGTTCATAGAGAACATGGTGTAGGGGGCTGTACGATACCAGCTGTTATCCACTCCACACAGCTCAATGCAGCTACCCACGAGTGGCCCCCTCTGACCAGGAGTGGGTGAAAATCAGTTTGTATCTTACACAGCACCCGAAACTATATTTTTATAATATGTAGTTTATTAGAATAATTAAAAAGCCCTTGTAAAAGTTTACCGAGTACATTTGCGTGGTATATTTGCAGTTTTCCCATGGTTATACTATGCATTTACCATAGTTTAACATTCCTATCTTGGATTTACAATGCTCCCCTATGCTTTACCATGTTTTCAATATGCTTCATCACACTTGGCTATGCTTTTACTAGGGGGCACTTTTATAACGGAGTATAGCTCATTTTAATGTGATGTCACTTCCAGATACAAACTATCTGATACAAGCCATCTTTTATAATCTATCTGATACAAAGACATTTCCGACGACTGTATTACATCAGTCTTCTATATATTATAAAGAAATTTCAGCTGGCTGAACAATATTGTAGATTACAGTTCAGCTATCATCAATTACGATTTACTGTACTGAAAAATGATTAGTGATAATCATACTATCAGCAGTAATCCTGTTGCTGACAGCTAAAGCCAAAAACGTATTTTGTTCCACTCTTGTATAGAAACTACTTATCAAGGTTTTGTTCTCGAATAGATTCTGTAAATAAATTAAATGTAACTTAATTAAAAGTCGCAATTAAATGGAGTTATAGCACGTCTGTATTTTCATTTTAAAACATGATCTCTGGCACTACTTAGTTAATAAAGGTTGTTAGTGCACCCTGCAATCCTAGTGGTAGTGCTTTTACTTGGTGAGACACTGGATGGACACTTTTAAACCATTTTACGGCACATGGCTGCAGGTAAAAGGCATTTTATCATCAGTTAAGACAGTTTTACTGTTTAATGTAGTAGATTTGCAGTACATTGAGGAGTAGATTTCGTTACTTATAATCAAGATAATTCCAGCATTTGCCACCACTTGAAAATGTTATTTTGACAATAAATTAACTATCCTACTAATAACAGCACAGTAAGTGTTTTGCTGTTCCATGATGGGCTACTGAGATGTTTATCTGTTTTTATGTCACTGTGATTGATAGACTCTATTACGGACAGTATGGGCTTCATCTTTATGACCATAAGCTGGTGACGACTGATTAAATATCTTGAGTAACTGCAGTGATGCCAGCCTAGTACCATAAGCCATAATCAAACAGCTTATTCAACCTTTTCAGTGCCGATGTATGAGCTGACGTATGATTCAGGTCTTGTCAGTTTGGCTCGTAACATAAAGGCTGTAACAGAGTGCAGCTTCTCATCTCTTACGTCATTCCCTGTCGCATCTGTTCAATTACTCTGTATAGAACTAATACAACATTTAATTATGATGCTAAAGTGACTAAACCAGCCAAATGCAAAAGTATTGAAAGAAAATAAAAGGTTAGTTGAGATGCGGAACCATTGTGAGTCTGGAATAATCAGTAAACTGGGGGAAGCTGCTAAGAAAGCCAAACAAGTGCTGCTTTAAATGAATTATTCTGTTAGCAGGCCAGTTTATTTGTATTAAGGTAGCTTCATTCACTGTTCATATATTGACATTACTTGTTTTTGTCTGATTACTTTGTTTCTCCATTATGTCGACGTATTGATTGAATTCAAGTGTAGGGGCCATTGAGTCTTTATATATATATATATATATATATATATATATATATATATATATATATATATATATATATATATATATATATATAAACAGGTATATATATATATATATATATATATATATATATATATATATATATATATATTGTGAGATGGCAGGGAGGGGGTTAAAACCTCTCTGCAGGAAAAAAATGTGCGGAAGGCACACTTTTGTTTTGTTTAATTGTTTTATTGTTTAATCAGTACCTGCATCTGGCTATTATTGAAAATTAGAGCCAGGTGCAGGGTTTAAAAGGAAAGCAGTCAGTCTGCTCAAGGCGGCTGCTGAAGAGGGCAGAAGCCCGACTGTGCTGGTGTGTGGGTACAGCCGTAATTTGGAAAAGGAAAAGGTAGAGTGAAGCCTTTGTTTTGTGTGTGCTATTCTGTTTGTTTTTTGTTACAGGTAAACAGTTTAGCTGTCTTGTTTTCAGTTTAGGTTCCTGTTTTGTTTTAGTTATTGCTCAAAGAAGAGCTAGGTGTTTGTTTTGTTTATTTTTGTTTGTGTGTTTATTAAAAATAGCGCAACCGTGCTTAAAAAAAGTCCATTGCTGTGTGTTGGGTCGGTGTTTTTAAAGGGGCAACGAACCGTGGTGATTGCGATTTTATCACTTATGGTGGCAGCGAGTGTGGGCGCCCCTGGAGACCCAAGAATGGATTTTAGAGATTTAATAGAGAGGCTTAATAAGAACACCGCTGCTCAGGAGGAGCAGACAATGAAGATGGAGAGACAGGAGCTGGGCGTGGCCCCGTTGATAATACAAGAGCGGGAGCCAACGGAACTGGAGCTGCTGCTACAAAGGTGGGAGCTGCCGTCCCGAGAGCCAGAGGGGGTGGAGCTGCCATCCCGAGAGCCAGAGGGGGTGGAGCTGCCATCCCGAGAGCCAGAGGGGGTGGAGCTGCCGTCCCGAGAGCCAGAGGGGGTGGAGCTACCGTCCCGAGAGCCAGAGGGGGTGGAGCTGCTGTCACCAGAGCCCAGAGAGGAGGAGTCGCCTCTTCCAGAACCATCATCCATGCAAGGGAGTCCGGCGTTGCCAAGGGAGGTCCCCAGTCCCGTCATCGTGGACACCTGGCCGGAATGCCCAGACCTCCCTGCGCTGGACCTTGCTCCCGGTCGCAGCACTGCCAGGCACAGTCGCTTACCTGGTCCCTTACTCCACTCCCCCTGGAATCCCAGACGTCGCTGCGCAAGAGGCAGACGTCGCTACACAAGGGGCAGAGGTCACTAGCGTTCCCCCTGCTGATTGCTCCGCTCCCCTTGTATCGTGCTGCGCTCCACCTGGAATTCCAGAGGTCGCTGCGCAGGTCCACAGGCGCACACCTCTGCCTGTCAGTCCTGGCTCCCGGTCACCGGTCCACGCTATGGTCGCCCTGGACAAGCCGTCTGGGTCCCTCCTCGCCGGTCCTGGGTCCCTCCCTGGAAACGCCGGAGGGACCAACCCACCCTCAAGCCCGCCCGTGGAAGAGGGCGAAAATGGACATTTGTGGACTTGAGGGTGGGTGGTCTTTTAAGGGTGGAGGGAGGTGGCCGTTGTATGGCCAGTGTCTTGAAAAGACATGGGGGGGGGGTGTGTGAGATGGCAGGGAGGGGGTTAAAACCTCTCTGCAGGAAAAACATGTGCGGAAGGCACACTTTTGTTTTGTTTAATTGTTTAATTGTTTTTGTTTAATTGTTTTATTGTTTAATCAGTACCTGCACCTGGCTATTATTGAAAATTAGAGCCAGGTGCAGGGTTTAAAAGGAAAGCAGTCAGTCTGCTCAAGGCGGCTGCTGAAGAGGGCAGAAGCCCGACTGTGCTGGTGTGTGGGTACAGCCGTAATTTGGAAAAGGAAAAGGTAGAGTGAAGCCTTTGTTTTGTGTGTGCTATTCTGTTTGTTTTTTGTTACAGGTAAACAGTTTAGCTGTCCTGTTTTCAGTTTAGGTTCCTGTTTTGTTTTAGTTATTGCTCAAAGAAGAGCTAGGTGTTTGTTTTGTTTATTTTTGTTTTTGTGTTTATTAAAAATAGCGCAACCGCGCTTAAAAAAATCCATTGCTGTGTGTTGGGTCGGTGTTTTTAAAGGGGCAACGAACCGTGGTGATTGCGATTCTTATTACAATATATATATATATATATATATATATATATATATATATATATATATATATATATATATATATATATATATATAATTTGTGAAGAAGTGTTGCTTCTAATCATCAAACCAAACAGCAATGAATGAAATTCATTTATTTACAAACAAAACGATAAACAAAAAAGATAAACAAAAAAACCTTGCAGTCTCTTTCTGGGGACATAACTAAACACTTTATCCCTGTCCTTTCAGTGTTCACCCAAAATGGCCACCTTTTAAATGCTTGATTACTTAATCCAATTGACCCCAATACGGCCACGTTTCGCTGATGGAGTACCTGTTCTTAACCCCAGGGTCCTATAGCCTCCACATTATAGTGTGGACCGTATACCCCACCACAATATATATATCATATGATTTGCCACTTTATTTTAAATTTAGAGATACTTAACAGTAAGTATACCATTATGATATATTAAACGCACATTAAAAATCATCTTTTTTTTTTTTTTTACTATTTGTTACATAGATGAAACTGACAACACATGCACTCAAACTCCCCAGTTGCTACAGATTTCTGTTTTCTTCTCTGAATCTGCATGTTATCTCAGGTTTCTCATAGATTACATTAGCAATGCGATGGTGTATGCTTCAGTGCTTTAATGCATAAAACACATAGGTGGCCTAAAAACGGTTTTGGCCTTTGTAAGATAAAGGCTTCCACTGACATAGAACATTGTTACATACCCCATACAGCCCTGGGGTCAATTAAACATGTCAGCTCCTACCTTTTTTTTGTTTTGTTTTAATTCAGATACAGACTCTCTTCTACCTTTTATTCTAACAACCTGACTAAACTATCTTCCCTTTGCTTACACCAGGAACTAACCATAGACATCTACCCTAGCGCCCCCTACTTTTAAAAAGTAATCTGTTACAAGTTACTTGAACAAAATTGTAACTAGCAGATTCTATTTTACAGAGATATTTTACAGTCAGCTTTCAGCTCAAAAATAACCTTCGAAGATCCAGCCCACCTACTCGTTCCCTCCTCTGACACCGTTTTCTAAGATGGTATGAAAAGCGAGTTCATGTAGATGTAAGGTTTGACTTGTGCATTGTGAAGCGCTTTCTGATTTTCATGTTATGAATCACCCTTTTTTATATAACGAAAATTGCGTAAAAGTAATTTTGTTCACATAAAATGTAATCCGTTACCTCGTTTCCTGACCTGTCTGAAAACATAACCATTACAGTAACTTAAGCATGTAATCAGATTACAGTAATGTGTTACTTCCTAAAAGTGTGAGGTATGTATGTTAAAGTAGGGAGTGTTGCTGAAAAAAAGTAACTTCTTTCTCGTTTCTTCAGAAAAACCTAATATAATGTCCTTACTTATTACTTAATAAAAAAAGTAATGCATTATATTAGTCACTATATTTATTTCTCTTGTCTTGTCCTGAGAAACAGTTGTTGGGACTATTATTTACTATTTAACTGTATGTCTGGTAATTAATTTATTAAATGTGTCAAACAGGTTTTTAAAATGTTTGTAGTATAACAAACAAACTACTCTAAATAATTGACTGGATATAGCAATTTGAAATAATTACAATATATGCAACTTGCAGAAGTAGAGTCTAGCAAGTGTTACTTGGAAAAAAATTACAATTGAATAAACTATTGTGTTACATACATTATTTAACGTAATGTAATAGATACACACATGTATTTTGTAGATACATATTATATACAGTATCTATACTGTAGTATTAATTTGAGTTCTTCAAAGAGTACATTTAGTCAAACTTTTTTTAAACATTTTGTTTATAAACCTAAATAGTCCTTGAGGTATCGCATCAAAAGTAAGTTACTGAAAAAGCAGCTGTTTATGTACCTGTCAAGACCTCTGTTATGACTTTATTAAGCTCTGTACTCCTCCTGCCAGTTAACCCTGATTGAACACACACATGCAATGAGAGCTGGTATGTTGAGGGTTTCTATGTGTTCAAGGACAATAGCAGTTATGTCTTTAAGTCGAGTTGTTATTGTTTATGGTTTGACGGCGTGTTATGCTGACTGAGAAACAGGAGTTCACGTTTACGGTAACTGAACTGAAATGTACTTCTTTGGCTTAAAAATAAAAATAATAGAGAAAAGGTAACAAGACAAGTTTGTTTATTTTTTGCGAAAAGTAACTAATATTATTACTCCCATCAAAAATCGAACACGTTATATTACCTTGTTATTAACAAAAGTAATATTTTTAACCAACTCTGAAAATAGGTTACAAAAGGATCCGTGTATAATAATAATTTTATTTTTCATGACAACTAGAATATATTGGGATTACTAATTTGTGTAATGTTCTGCAAGAACAATTTAAATTCTGTTGCTCGTTCTGAAAGTATTTGATACCGTCAAAGCCAGATGCAAAATAATAAAATGTATTTCAAATGAAGCTGTGCCATTAGGGTCACAAGTACTACCTCTCTGAATATATGGAGCTTCCGGCTATTTGTGACAGAACAGTGTAGGCCGAATTAGGTTATATATTGTCCTTGTCTCTTAAACCAAACAACAAAATAACTGTCCTCATGTACCCCTTGCTAATAATTCAGCACTAAGTAACTCAGAAGGATAGCCCTGGGTTAACTAATTAAATTGTTACAGTGTCTTATGCTCAAGAAGGCATACATAAGATTAGTTCACTGGTGTTCTGTTTGAATTGAGATCCTTTTTATACTGCAGTTACCATGACCATCGCCACCAGAAACCAGACAGTGTGGGGATCCAATCAAACAGGCAAACAGCATGGGCACATTGACAGAACAGTACACATCAACCAGACAGTGTGGGGATCCAATCAAACAGGCAAACAGCATGGGTGCATTGACAGAACAGTACACATCAAAGGATGTTATGATGAGGATGTGCACTGCACTAATAGGATCGCACTTAGAACACTGTGTTCAAGTCTGGCCACCACATTTCCCAAAGGACATTACTCTAGACTAGAGAGAGTTCGACCAGACTAATCCCAGGGAGTATCTGTGTACTGTACATACTATCTAGTTTAGCATATATTTAGAGAACCGCTTGTCCATTTGTGATTAAACATGCTAAGGACCTTCTTTAGTATAAATCATTGAACATATCATAATCTCGTGGTATATGGAGGCAGTGATAAGCTTTGTTATAATAGTCGTAGTAATAATAGTCTATTTTATTGAATAATCTTTGCAAACATTTTAAAATGTATTTTCCTTTTTGCTATTTGTAACAGTTTTTCTTACAAATTTAAAAAACAGTTTTTTTTATAAACCTCATTTCATTGTATTTTTGTTGTATGGAGTAATAGTATGGGTTACAGTGGATGTATTTAAGTCCACTATTTAGATAATTAAAATAAGCCTGTCAGGTTTTCCAAATGTAACCTGGTCACTGGGATATGTTTAAAACAGTGAATACCATTTGTTGAGTTCTTTTAGGGTTTTAAAACTTTGGGTTCTCCAGAAGCTCTTTGTGAAGGAAATTCCCTCTGAAGAATGCATCAAGATGCTAATGATCAATTAAAAAGCTTGATAACGTGGAAGAGGTGCTCTGCAGTTATAATCATGCCCCCAAGCTGAATTATAAGTTGCTTTATACAGTTTTGTTGAAAACATTCCTTGTTTTTCAATGTCATGCAGGTTAAATTGATTACTTTATTAACGCTGCCCTGGTCATGTTTTTAAACTATTCATTTCAGACAATGTGCTAATTGTTTGTCCATCACAGTACAGTCAAGCGCATGAAACATGGCCATTAATATTACTCCAGAAATGATGTATCTCATTATGCTTGTTAATTAACACACTATGAAATTAAAAAGCTAGGGGGGAAACTGGATTAAAAGCCAAAGCTTTGCAGGTAGGAAAAATGAAGTAATTTGCTCATTGATCAAATGGCTTTTCTAAATTGAGTGTACAGATAAAATAATTATGTTTAATGCTGTCGCCCATGGTTTTGAAGAACATTTATTTAGTGCTGTGCATTTTCCATGTAAAATAACTGGTAATTTTCACAACTGTGTAATTCCAGCGTAGGCATTAACCCTTTCATACAGGGCAGCCTCATACAGGGATGGATACAAAAACTCTCTTCTAGTCTTAATATGGGGACATATGGAAGATGCAAATACATGATAGCCTCATATGAGAATGCCATCTTCCCCCCCATATAAAGCAATGGAACAAACAATTTTATGCATGAAAGGGATAAAGGACTAAAAGCTAATAATGTAGCAACATTTGAATGCAGTGATGTGAACTGTGCTTGTCTCAAATTATTGGAATACTACTAAAGACAGAATATTTACACAAGAACAATTACGAATGTAATTCAGATGAGTTGACCACCATATACATTTCACAAGATACAGATCAAAGCACGCATTTTGGAATGGAAGACTAGGAGGCTGTGTGGTCCAGTGGTTAAAGAAAAGGGCTTGCAACCAGGAGGTCCCTGGTTCAAATCCCACCTCAGCCGCTGCCTCATTGTGTGACCCTGAGCAAGTCACTTAATCTCCTTGTGCTCCGTCTTTCGGGTGAGACGTAGTTGTAAGTGACTGTGCAGCTGCTGCATAGTTCACACACCGTAGTCTCTGTAAGTCGCCTTGGATAAAGGCGTCTGTTAAATAAACTAATAATAATAATAATAATAATAATAATAATAATAATAATAAAAGACAATACATAAATAGGATGTATAATAATTTAACAAGGAAGAGCAGATGAAAAAATGGTGAACTGAGTAAAAACAAAAGGATACTAGTGGCTTACCCCTGTTCTGGACCCAACACAGTTCAACGAGCAGCAGCCTCTCGCAGGTGAGTAGGACTGGTGGAGGTCTTAGAAACCGGTGACGAAAAACAGCGCAGAAATCACAATAAAGCCTCAATGAAAATCTTCAGTAAACCACAGGTTAAGAGTGACCTCTGCCTGTTCTGGCCTCTAACTCAGTTTTGCTTAACTATGGTACAGTATATATCAGTCTGGTGGCTAAGGCTGTATGTTTTTTCACAGATTTCACAATTTCCATGAAATGTACCCAATGCCATGTATTATCTAGCTCCTTGTGCAAATTCCCATTTCTGAAATAATAATATAAATTAGGGGTGGTACATAGAGCCATTATCTGTATCTGTATCTGTATTCATGCCCATGCTATTCGTTATTCGTTTATGAACTCGGATGCATGTTCGTCAAACTGGAAGTGGATGGGGCAAATCAGAACTTGTTTAAACTTGTTTTTTTACCCTTATTTACACTGGAAGAATGTCCTGAGTGACAAAACAATGCAACAATGTACAGTTTTCAATGCAACACACGTGCAGACTTCACTTATACTGTGTATAATATATACAGTGCAGTCCAGTCCTGTGCTGTATTTTGTAACAAAGCTCTACTATAAGTAGGGCTCTTTGTCTTTGTTTTTTTTTTTTGATGACATAATGTCCCTTTAAGTTTGTTTTGAGCCGATATAATTTCTTAATAAAGCGAACAGCCCTAACAATAAGCAATGGAACCACAATAACCACTAACAATAAGCAATGGAACCACAATAACCACTAACAATAAGCAATGGAATCACAATAACCACTAACTTGTGCTGTTTTAAAATGAACGGTAATGAAAATAGATATACAATATTTGGGATTGTTTTCCAGAAAAACCATGCTACCAACAGAATTACAAAAAGACTGCTTTGTTTGCGTTCAGTATGTTCGTTCACAGTGCAGAATACTGTCAACCAGTACTTCTTTAGTCTCTTTTTTTTTTTTAGTGCCCAGTTATTTTACCCCAATTTATAATATCGAATTACACTCCCTCACTGCAGCAATTCCCCACACAGCTCAGTTGAACTGAAGGTCAACGCGTATCCTCTGATCCCACCACCAAGTCAATTGCCTCTTTACACCCAGGAACTCAAGAGAGGACGTTGGCGAGTTACTAGCCCCTGGAGGACAAACGGCAAGTTTGTCCATCTGAGCTCACCAGGTGTCTGGATAGGGTCTGTTGATGAGGAGAAACAGTTCCTGAAACTGTTGCTTCCCTAACCCACAGTAAAAAATGTCAACTTCACACAGCCAGGAACCTGCGCTCCCCAGACTGTAGGACTCACCCTGCACACCACACAGCTATGCCATTATCAGATAAGCAGCAGTGTGGAGTAGTGGTTAGGGCTCTGGACTCTGGACCGGAGGGTTGTGGGTTCAATCCCCAGTGGGGGACACTGCTGTGTACCCTTGAGCAAGGTACTTTACCTAGATTGCTCCAGTAAAAACCCAATTGTATAAATGGGTAATTGTATGTAAAATAATGTGATATCTGTATAATGTGAAATAATGTATAATGTGATATCATGTAACAATTGTACGTCGCCCTGGATAAGGGCGTCTGCTAAGAAATAAATAATAATAATAATAAAAATAATAATAATAATAAGCCACCTCGAGGCAGTGTCTCACCCTGCACACCACGCAGCTATGCCATTATCAGATAAGCCACCTTGAGGCAGTGTCTCACCCTGCACACCACACAGCTGTGCCATTATCAGATAAGCAACCCCGAGGCAGTGTCTCACCCTGCACACCACGCAGCTATGCCATTATCAGATAAGCCACCTCGAGGCAGTGTCTCACCCTGCACACCACACAGCTATGCCATTATCAGATAAGCAACCCCGAGGCAGTGTCTCACCCTGCACACCACGCAGCTATGCCATTATCAGATAAGCCACCTCGAGGCAGTGTCTCACCCTGCACACCACACAGCTGTGCCATTATCAGATAAGCAACCCCGAGGCAGTGTCTCACCCTGCACACCACGCAGCTATGCCATTATCAGATAAGCCACCTCGAGGCAGTGTCTCACCCTGCACACCACGCAGCTATGCCATTATCAGATAAGCCACCTCGAGGCAGTGTCTCACCCTGCACACCACACAGCTATGCCATTATCAGATAAGCCACCTCGAGGCAGTGTCTCACCCTGCACACCACACAGCTGTGCCATTATCAGATAAGCCACCTCGAGGCAGTGTCTCACCCTGCACACCACACAGCTATGCCATTATCAGATAAGCCACCCCAAGGCAGTGTCTCACCCTGCACACCACACAGCTATGCCATTATCAGATAAGCCACCCCGAGGCAGTGTCTCACCCTGCACACCACACAGCTATGCCATTATCAGATAAGCCACCCCGAGGCAGTGTCTCACCCTGCACACCACGCAGCTATGCCATTATCAGATAAGCCACCTCGAGGCAGTGTCTCACCCTGCACACCACACAGCTATGCCATTATCAGATAAGCCACCTCGAGGCAGTGTCTCACCCTGCACACCACACAGCTATGCCATTATCAGATAAGCCACCCCGAGGCAGTGTCTCACCCTGCACACCACGCAGCTATGCCATTATCAGATAAGCCACCCCGAGGCAGTGTCTCTCTCTGCACACCACGCAGCTATGCCATTATCAGATAAGCCACCTCGAGGCAGTGTACCGATTTAAACAATATGTGGTGTCTCTCATTATTATTTTTGAGTTAGAACCATTGTGTATCCTTTCTATAAAATCGATGAAAACCACAGCAACCAAACATGTAAATACTCTTCACCTGGCATCCTTTTGAATGTAGTATTAACAGACTGCAGTTTAGTTTCTTATTTAATTTTTTATTCTAATTTTCCAGTAAAATTCAGTTAGGCAGGGAACAAATGAACTACTTTATCAGCAGGTGGAAACCATTCATTAATTATATAAACATTAAATACTAAAAGAAGTGTAATAAATTCAAAGACAAACGTTCCGACAAGAAGTCTGAAGACACTGAGAATGACTGCCTTTTTAATGTTTAATAGTTACTGATGAATTATTTAAACAGACTGCAGTTTAGATGGGGGTTGCTTTAGTTCTTCCTGCAGAAAACATGACTACAAGCAGGGCAAGAGGATAATAAAAAATGCATCCACAAAAAGAAACAGAACTCCTTGTATAAGCTCTCAGACCACCTGTGTTTCTGTTATTCCCCAGCAGGTATGTATAACAATGTACCACTATGCTCAGCATGCCGCGGCTTATTGCTGTCTGACAGTCTCTGCAAAGCATTGTGGTATGTTTTGTTTTCAACACCTCTGGCCCTGTAAAAGCACTGTCGAAGGTGAGATCAGGAAAATATGGTCCAAGGTTTACATGAACGCTGGGTGTTTTTTCTGATTTGAAAGAATGGATTTTGAAGGTCCCATGCCAGCTAAAATTGTATTATCACAGAGAATACATGCCTGACCCCAAGAATTGAAGGATCAATTCTTATTGGTTAACTTTATATTGATGAGGTCAGTTTTCTCCATCATCTCTGGAGTTTAAAGCACCCTAAAGCTCTAAAGTCATGTCTGGCGCTCTATTGAAACCACAGGGGTGCTCTCAACTTTTTATACAAGTCACCAGGACGACCTAAACAGAAACTGATACACAAAATGAAAAAACTAAAGAGCAACGAGGGCTTAAAGAAATGAGTTATGAAGATTAAGGAATCTATTTAGCCTGAAAGAAAATGAGTGTGTACTTGATTGTACAGTATTTCAAATCTTAAAAGGAGCTAACCCCAGTCAATAGAAGCACAGCACACAACCACAGTTGGACATTGAGTGGAGATAGACTTAGGAGACACTTCTTCACACAGAGAGTGGGGAGGTTATGGGATGGGCTACCTAGTCATGTTGTTGAGGCTGAATCACTGGGATCCTTTAAGGCCAACTTGACAAAGTTTTGAGATCCATCAGCTGTGAATGGCATCCTCTCGTTTCTTATGTTCTTATGTGATTGCCAGCACTAAGCATTACCAGAAAAGATTCCACATTCAATAAAATCTCATTGGATATATTCTGTTACTGGATGCTGGTATGTATTGGCAATTTGAATATAAAATACTATCTCTCTTTGTTTTGAATTAACATAGAAAACTGGCCTCACAATTTAGAAATATGATACAAGAAAAGGAAATTAATGTTTTGTCAGTTTTTGCTCTGTATCTTAGGTTTTCCTTTTAATCTATCATGCCTGCTCAAATGTGATTTTTAAACAGGCAAGGTCATTTCAGACAGGTGATGTTAATCATAAATCCACTCAAGACAGGGAACTTTTAAATGATCTGCAAAATACAGCTTCACTTCGTTGATCTTATGGAAATGAAATTTCTGCCAGAGCTATATTTTCAAAGCCGTTCTTATTCAAAAATGTGAATACATTAACGAAGCACTGAACAAGCTTAATATCTTGTTGAATTATACCACGTGGAATGGACTATTTAACCCTGTATAATACCTGCAGAATGCTGGCTAATTTGAAAGTGGCTCACAGCTGTGTGGTGTGCAGGGTGAGTCATACAGTCAGGGGAGAGCAGGTTCCTGTCACAGAGAGCATTGGCTCTGGCGCTAGGGTAGGGAGGCAAAACCGAAAGAGATGGCTTCTCTATTTTTTGCTACAGCAACCCCTATTGGCCAAACACCTGGTAAGCTCAGAGCGGACACTTGCAGGTCTGGCCATTGTCCACCAGGGGCCGGCAGCTCAAATCCACAGTGGAGCTCCTGGGTGTAAAGAGTTGATTGGCTTGGGGATCAGAGCCCACTGACCCTCAGTTCTCCTGAGCTGTTGTGAGCAGTTGCTGCTCCACTGACCCTCAGTTCTCCTGAGCTGTTGTGAGCAGTTGCTGCGTTAAGGGAACATAACTCTACAACACAAAAACTGAGGTGAAAAACTTGGTAACCCATTCCATACCAGCACTCTCTGTGTAAAGAAATAAGCTCATTTCAAGAATTTTCTTTTGCATTTTAGTAATGTTTTTAACATCTACCCTCTGTCCTAAGTCTGTCTCCAGATGTCCATCCGTGTCCTCTTGTAAAAAAAATAAAATGGAGAGAGGGGTTGAATTTGATCTCGCATCAAGGGTAAAATTTTTGATACTTATAGCCAGATTGTTTTCTTGAGGTATATCATTTTATTACATTTTAAGGGTACCTGTACTGGGGTAGAAACTCCATCGGACCGCAAGGGCCACAAATGATCACCCATGAAATGAAAGAGAATTATAATTAAGTATAAAGTTTGATTGTTGAATACATTTGACATTTTTCAAGAAAACAAAAAAAACAAGCTACCTGTTTTTTTTTCCTTTGGAGACCTTTAAACACAGGCAATGCTGGTCTTTTAAGAACTAAGAACTGCTAAGAACTAAATAATAATAATAATAATAATGCTATTGATTTTTCAGCATATTTTATCATTACAAAATTGGCCTTTTGAAAAGTGAAAAGCATTTTTTGTGTTGTTTTTTTAGGAAAATCAATAGCATTTTTTTACTAGAGCATTGCATGTGTGGGGACAGTAATAGCATCAAAATGCCTCCATTCTCAATGGAGCAGTACTAACCTGGTTAATTAAACCTGTAAAAAAGTCTTTACAGTACAGAGGCATGTCAAAGGCATGAAAGCACAATAATTTAGTTACCAGTTTCACTGAAAGCCAGTTTTGCAAAATGGTTTAAAATATACCTGGAATCTGCCTTTTCAAAGCTTTTTAATTTATGTTTAATATCGCTTCTTGAATATGTTTTGAAAATAATGAAGTAATTTGTAGGTAGGTGAATTCTTACAGGGGAGCAAAATCATTGGAAAATATTGTTGAAAATCATGGGGGTACAATGAAGCACTGATAAGCAGCAAGTTTAACAATCCTTTGACAATCATAATTCTACTTTCTGTATCTTGTACTTGATTTTACTCTTAAAGGTAACCGTGTTCATGTTTTTTGGAAGTGCTCTAATTTGAAATAGTTCTTATCCATTTATTGTACTTATTACTTGCTCTTAAAAGAATGTACTCTTATAACCAAATATTTATTTTCTCTCATTTCAAATTTTATTGTATTGTATAATTGCTATTATCTGTAATATGATACTTTGTAACAACTGTAAGTCTCCCTGGGTAAGGGCATGTGCTAAGAAATAAATAATACAAATAATAATAAGAGCCTTCTCTCCTGTCAGGGGCCAGCTTCCTGAACACTGCCATGGTTAGACACCAGCGAGGTGACCAAGGAAGTGCAGCAGTAACAGACTTCCATAAAGGCAAGGCAGGTAAACTAGGACTTTACTTTACCTAAAGCAGAACCACATGTGTTATTCAATGTTTGCTGTAACACGTTGTTCTCGGTGTGGTCCTGCTAGAGCATTAAATAGTATTGGTCTAACTGAGACTTGTATTCCACACTTTTGACAATATAACCTAACATACAGTATAGTGAGTGTAAGTGCTCAGTTCGGATGCAGGGCCATTTATGCTCAGCTTACCGGTAGAAACATTTTGGTGTAATACAGGGCATACTCCATAACTTACCGAAGTACTGATACGGTTTGCAATCACAAACAATAAGAACATAAGAACATAAGAAAGTTTACAAACGAGAGGAGGCCATTCAGCCCATCTTGCTTGTTTGGTTGTTAGTAGCTTGTTGATCCCAGAATCTCATCAAGCAGCTTCTTGAAGGATCCCAGGGTGTCAGCTTCAACAACATTACTGGGGAGTTGGTTCCAGACCCTCAAAATTCTCTGTGTAAAAAAGTGCCTCCTATTTTCTGTTCTGAATGCCCCTTTATCTAATCTTCATTTGTGACCCTTGGTCCTTGTTTCTTTTTTCAGGTCAAAAAAGTCCCCTTGGTCGACATTGTCTATACCTTTTAGGATTTTGAAGATTTTGAATAGAAGCAGGTGAGCAGCTTTTCCACACATTACCCAATATTTACCTAGACAATTATTATAATTATTTTCAATGTTTTTTTCACACTATTTTTTAAATAAACACTGATATATTTCTAGGATTTTTAATTAAAAACCAAAAATAAGGAGACTTGTTTTGTACAGTTTAACAACTCTGTAAAGGCTTATCATGACATTGTTTCCATTATAATGCATATAAATCCACTGCAGTATTACTGCATACCACTTCTTTATAAACACTGGTCTTCAGTGCACACAGCAACACAACTCCCCAGAATGTAAGTTTATTAGCTCAGGCACAGCGAAGGGGGGTACTGTTTAATAGCAACCTGTATGGCATTGGCTGATTAACACATCAATTACAGACAGTCTCCCTCCTTCATATCCTCTAATATTCCATTTAGAGAGCAATAATAACCTTCTACCATGTCAACCACGTCAATTAACTTGGATTCCCCTGGCAGGGTTATTGCATTGCAATGTGTACAGCACAGTTGGAATGGCAAACACTGGCTTCAGTTGCTAATTTCACATAAAAGATTGTCTTTGCACTGGATTTCAATCAAGACCCTAAAGCTGATGCAGAAGGCCTGCTGGCTATACAAATAACATACAAGTGCATGGCTTCCTGAGGTTTCCTAAAGTAATTTTAGCTAACAAAATTATTGTTGTTTTGCACTTCCATTAGCTATGTAGGTCTCAGAAATTGAACTAGCACTGGTCTGGTTTAACTTCCCTTTCTCAAACTTGTCCAGTGGGCAGCCCCCGTTATTGTGGTATAGATTTTGGACACATTTTAGAGATGCTCATTTTCCAGGATTCAGTTAGGAAGAAGCCAATGGTAAGCAAGTTAAAGCAAACTGAACACACAAGGGCCGTATTCAGAAAAAAAGTGCAGAGTTAACAAAATAGTTCCCTATATTTTTCCAGCCATGCACATCCATTCACTATATAGGTCTCAAATGTGCAGTTCTGAAAGAAACATATTACGGCACACATGTATTTTCATTTTAAAATATGAGGGGTGGTAAATGACCAGAATTACCATGTGGCAGAGGGAAGCCACACCACACGCAAAAATGAACACGCGGTAGCTCTATTCACTAAGCTAATTATATGCACAAATAAAGTGAGCTAAATGATTCATTTGCAAGTTGTCACAACATGCGGAATTCAGCACACAGAATTGTGTATGATGTTTCCACACACTGTATTATAGTATATATTAATACAGGTTTGAGTCCGTTGCTAGGTAAGAGAATTGTGGTTGATGGTCACTTAGACCAGGTGGTCACTAAATAAAGATGGTTGCATGAGCAGGTTTGACTGTGTGTGTATATAATATATATATATATATATATATATATATATATATATATATATATATATATATATATATATATATACACACACACAACATAAAGAAAAGGTAAGTACGGTTCTGAGTTTGTCACAATGACAGCGACCAAGGAGGACAGAGTGAGGAATCTAAAGTTTACAGATCAGGAGCTAAATGTATTAGCAGAAGAAGCAGTGGGGAATTATGAAAGGCTTTTAAGGACAAAATAAATGCGTTCTGTAGGAGGGCAGGGGTTTTGTCCCAAATCACAGCATCCTGCGAGTCAGTCAAAGCAGAGAAAGGAATTGCTAATGGAACATTTGTGTTTAAATATGTGTTTGTTCAACTTGATCTCCCTCTGATTTATTTTGTAATATTAATCAAAAGTCAGCAAATAACTCACTCAGTCAATTAAAAGTTCACTATTTACATTTCAAAAGGTTGTAGCAATTCCCATGCTACATAATGTGGGTGTAAGTCTCACCCACCTGTCCCTTTAATTAGGGTCAGTAGCCTGGCCAGGTCAAAACTTCATTTCCCATAGTTCCTTGCAACCACCCTCTATTCATCCTCTCTCCCCATTGGCTCATTCAGATTTCCTCCCCTCCAATCTCAGAGCTCCTTAGTAGCCAGCACTTGTATTAAAGCTGGCTAATCAGGCCTGAGAGAGACTCCCTTTCTCAGAGGAATCCATTTAACTACAGCATTTTCTTTACTTAAATTTCAGTGAATCCATTACCATCCTTAGATAATTCCAGTGCATCCGTTCATTTTCTTTTGTCACTGCGCTTTGTCTAAACTGCTCTTTTTGTTTTCACTGTTACTTGTTTAAGTTTAGCTGTTTTTCTAGGTCTGTTTAGTGTTTGTTGTTTTATGTGTGACGGTCTCAATTTTTTCCTGATCCTCCTGATTTTTTTCAAACAACTGTTCACCATTCAACTCAACACTACTGGACAGTCTCAACAATTTCAACGTACTCAATGTTTTCAACTTTCTACAATCACCATCATTTCGGGACACTTTGCTGGACTGCCTTATTTGTGGGTGAGATCATTTCTTTTTCGTTTGGATTTTTTCTACTTTAATTTGATACTTTGTTTCCTGTATTTTTTGTTATTTTGTTACTTTGTATGGATTTCAATTACCCTGCTTTACTGGACTTGTTGGGCCTACCTGTCATTCTCCCACCATTGCCATAGAGACTGTTAAATGTAATTGTTTCCACAAGTCACTGTTTCTCGTCTGTATCTATTTATTTATCCTTGGTCTTTATCTGTGTGTGTTGTGTTTGTGAGTGTGGGTTTATTGGAGACCATCCGGACACCATTCATTTCTATTTTGTGAATCTGTTTAGCCTTCTGTTTGTCCCTACATATTTATCTGTACCATCTTATGTCTTACCTGTTACCTGCAATTATTTGAATTACTTTCTTATCATTATTCATTTCATTCATTTGTTCATTTTTTCATTTGTTGACATTATTGTTCACAATAATAAACTGATTGTTCGTGCAATTGGCACCTCTGATGTCCCTGCTTTTGCTGTCTGTCACTCTTGCTGACTTATTTAGCTATAGGAATAGGGCCAGTAGTTTCTCCTTAGGGAGGACAGTGCAACTGCTTCTCAGTTGTGCAGAGTGATCGTTACAAGGTGTTTGGCGAAACCTCGCTTTTCTAACATTAGATGCAGTTTGATTGCTTGTATTTATGACTGCACCTCAACTCGCACTCTGTGTACATTCATTTATTGGACATTCACAGTTTATTTTGTATATTTTAAAGCTATTTTACATAGCATAACCTACTTAAATATCACATGGTGACTATATATAAATATATTAACATAGCTGAAAGTGTTCCATATTGTCAGATTTTTTGCACTTTTTATTTATATATATATGCTCTGAGCACACTCTTAAACTCAGGGGAGACGTTCAGGAGGACATAAAGATGTTTTGGACTCCTGTAAGTGGATAGTTTGTGCACTGTGCTTACAACGTATCCAGATGACTTTTAAACAATTTAAGAAAATCACACAGACTCATTTATGTTGAAGTTTTACCGAATCAGAGTAGTGTCAGTACTCCTTCAGTTTATTAATGCTTAAAAATGAATAGAGTAGTTACAGACTACTTTGAATCCCAGGTGACAGGCAGCCTGGGCATTTCCAGTTCCTTTACAGGTTTAACAGCATTAATACTTAAATACAGTAATACAAATATGGTTATCATATATGTAGCTCTTAGGCTATAAAATGCAAAAAGCTAAAGCGCCCACAGCTACGTTCTAGAACATTGAATATATCACTCTCTACAGCTAACATATAAATCCTATACCTTATAGCAATGCATCAATATAAAAGAGATTAAATTAAAATACATGTTTACCTGCCAGTATATGGAAGTGTAGTGTAGGATATATTGAAAAATAAGAACTGTCTTCAAAAGGCAGAGACTTCTAAATTCGACCAAACAGCAATCAGTTTTTCAGCGACCCTCAGAGCATGGACCATGTCAGCTTGCAAGAAAGTTGAATGGTATCGAATGGGGTCTTGCTCTGGGCTTATATAGGATTTTCCCTCCATTGAGTACATCAGGAGTCCCAAGTACATCTAATCATCACTTGGCCTTGACATTTCTTATCTTTAAGTTAATCATACATTCTAGAAGGATCTGGTCAACTCCTTTTTCAAAACTGATTGGATATAACTTCTTGCCAAAAAATATTGGAACATGATTTCATCACTCTTTTTTTCCAACTCCTCCTTTTTCTAAAAAGTCAGGTGGACCAAAGTTCACAGAATCCTTGCTATAATATAATACAAGAATATGTGTATATATGAGAGATGTTTTTAATATGTAACACCAGCTCTATTTGATTATATTAAGCTGGGTCACCCTCTTAGCCGCATATTATGTTACCTTTTCAGTGTGTTGTCAATGGACCTGTTTAACTTCATATACAAATGTGTCTTAACAAAGTATGGGGCAAAGACTGTCTTTGAATAAGCATACAGTGTTCAGTTCAATTATTTTCATTTAAACTATAATGAACACATTAAGTATAATAGCCTTATTTAATTGTGCCATTCTCGGACTATGCCTGACCTCTCTCTGTTTCTGAAAGTTACCTGCTCAAGCAGGATTCAGACACCCTTTTTTCTTGTCAAGACTATTGTTTTCATTAATATGAAACACCATTGTAAGCACTTCTCCAAATTCAAAGTCAGTTTTCTCCCAAAGAAAGTCACTACTTATTTGATAAGAACTGATACTGGACACAACTCCCCTAATTTATGAAATGTTCGCTACGACTGCCAGGTTTTCTTATCATAGAAAGACCTTTGAATCAAAACTGTGGACTACAAGTAAATCTCACTTTAACTGCCAAAAAGAACCTTCCATATCTAGCACCGTTCTGCTTGCAAGCAGATAAGGCCGGGCTGTTTTTATGTAGATTTATTGTGTACTAAAATTATTGAATAGTCAGCTAAATGATTCAGACATCTCGGCCGCATATACCTTTCACTCAAAAAAGGTGCTCACACCTTGTACAAGGCAAGACGGTCACTCCATGACAATATACAACTGCCTCGTCATCTTCATACATCCCGGGCTGTCTGAGGATGTATGAGTAGGCCTACGTTGGAACACTGGAACTCGAATCATTATTGAAACAATCTTTAAAAATGAAACAAACTTTTGAGTCATTTAAAATAGTCTGTGTTGGCTGCAAAAAAAAGTAACAAGCGGGCAAAATAGATTTTTTAAAAACAACCTTGAATGACATATTCAGCAACATTTTCGAGTTTTGTAAACCTTTAAAACGTATGTTGACACATTAATTGCAATGACTGTGTAATTCCCATAGACTATTTTGCTGTCTTTAATCCCAAAATATTAAACACAGGAGAAACGTTAACTGCAAATCTGAAATGACAAAACCGAAGCTTTTGTGTTTTTCTTTATAAAAAAATTAATTATTTTTTATGAAGTTCTAAAACCACAGATAAGTTATTAGTAAATTATATAACATCACATATGCCACTGGAGCCTATCAACCTAAAAAAATAAGAATAAAAAAAACATTGTATACGACTAAGCATAAACATAAACAGCTAGTGTTTCTCCCTCTGTTACATTGTCTATTATTACAAAGGCAGACACACAATTTAAATCAATGCCATTCTACACAATTCAGGATTTTTTTCATTACAAAACGTTATAATATTTCATTGACCAGCCGTTGTTCGCTGCACAAAGGCTTCCACGAATTCAAACGTGTCGACATTACACGTTTCTCCACTTTCTGTGCTCTTTTAAACAATCCTGTGATTGTGATCTGCTTGTTCGGTAATTGTTTAGCCTGAACTTCAAGTTAGATTTTCTTGTTTTTGTGTACTGCGCTGTCAAGAAGCTTGTCAATAGTACCTGTGCTTAGATGATCCAAAGACACATTTAAAGTTGAGGAAAACAGAATGCGACCATCTGCATGCAACAGGATCTTCTGATGAAATGAATTTACCTTTTTTTTATTTGTCAGCTGTCTGCATTTTTAATGTTAATCATACACTACAAGCTGATGTAAGGGGTTGTTTTCCCTAACGACAGTGGTCCCCAATAGCCCTTGACTAACTCTGGACCACTGCCCAAAGGATCCCAATGTAACTCGGCCTCCGAGATCAGTACACCAACACACACCAAGTCAATTTCAAAACCTTTATTATGGAAAATACAATCGCTCGATGGATCACTACACAAGTCCACCTCTGTGTGACACAAAAACTCAATTACACTCCTTAACCCAGCCACCCTTACAGTCTTGACTACTAACGTTATATTATGCTCCCAGGACATATAGCCTTGCTGACTCAGTCTCACTCTCTTGGGGCACTGCAAGAAAAGAAAGCACAGCATTTTACTCGGCAATCTATTTTAACTCAGCATACAGAGGGTATCACCCACAGTAAATGTATCATTAATGGGTTACAGAATTCAAATTGCCTTCTCGGCGAGTCACTGCAACTTGACTTTTGTGGCTGTTTAAACGTTGAGATGTTTCACTGCCGTCCCCAATGCTTCTGCTGTTGTTCCTCTCCGGGTCATGCCTCCTCTCTTGGTCCACAGCAAGAGAAGCTGCAATGAAAAGTCCACACGCACAAACACAGTTTCTCCAGTTCTTTTTCTTTCATTTTGCCCGTGCTGCTGCTGTCTTGTCTCGCTCAGTCTGTGTGTCTCTCTCTCTGTGTTTGTAAGCCAGTCATTTTTATAGGGCTCCCTATTAAACAAGGTGGCGCTTCCCTTAAAGAGGCAGGCTCCTATATTGTAACCCTGTGTGAATCTGGGGGCAGAAGGATAAAAAAACAGTTTGTTGCACTAATAAATCCACACTATCTAAACAACCATTTTAAACTTCCCGCCTCTGACTCGAATGTTATGTCATTGTACAGTAAGAGGAATTCACCAATCATGAAGCCAGTATTTGTTTGACCCCGTTTCCGTAGTAACCATGAAATTAACAGGGAAGAGTAATGGAAAATAAAATGCATATTTTTCATGGTAGGCAGTCAAATACACGATTTCTGTGGAATCTCTGATACCATGAATTTTCCGGGGCCCTACATATAAGGCTTGTGATGTAATTTACTTCATAGTTAATTATGTAAGGATCTACTATTCCTTTCTATTTAAACCTTCAGGCATCATGGTATTGAGTCTATATCAGTTTATTTTCCTTATTATTCTGTATTGTACATTATCTAATTGTATTTATTCTAAAACTACAAATTGTAGGTAATTTGTAGGTATATACACATCTATACAATAAGGCCCGACAGGGTGTTCGTATACGTCGAATATACAGACGCCTTGAGGCATCGTGTGGCACGACCCCGCTTGAACTAGCTGTCAGCATCCACCTACAATATACAAGTGAGTGAAGCTTTTGTATTCTTGCTTCCTGCTTTTTTATTTCCCTACAGCACATTTTCCCCAAGTGTCAGATTACTTTCGAAGTACAAACTATGAAAGAGTGTAGTAAACACCAAGGCACAACCTTTTAGCATGGAATTGCACATGATTGTTTGCCACTGTGTAACAGATTGTTGAATTAAGGATATAACACTTCAGTTGAACACTACTTCAGCTGTACTGTATTTTCACTCAGAATGCCCTTCATCCTTGATTTCCCAATCTTGTATGTTGTCTCCCAACTGATTTAAAAAATGAAGAGCGACAGAAAGAGAAAGACAGACAGATAATATCCTGGGCGAGGCATGAGTGGAGAGTAAAAAAATATATAAAATTTTCTGGTTATGAAACAAAAGGTCAGAACAAATTAGGATTTCAAAGGTTTATTGAATTTTTCTTGAGAATACATTTTCTGATTGTCCTAAATGTAATATTTTACACTTCCCCTCTGCATTATGATATTTCTTTGGGATATACAGACCAAAAAATAACCCGTCATACCACTGTCAATAGGGTGACACAATCAACACTAATTCAACAGCTGCAAAACGCGTAGATCTGGAATGTTGTGAGATCTAACATTAAATAACCTTTTTCACGTTTGTTGGTGCTATAGCCACGATTGTAATGTCATATTTTAGTCTCAAGTCTTTTTGAGTAATATTAAGAGTTAATGTGACTTGAAGAATTTTTTTCCAATCCAATCACATGACCACCGCAGCTTTACAAAACCAAATGAACTTTTAATCACACATTATCAATACCAGAAATGTGTTCCTGCATGAAAACCTCTGGGTGTGAGGATTTTGACTCAACCCTTTCATGACCAAGCATTTTTCAGTGGGATGCTCCCCCAGGGACCAGGCGTTTTCTGGTTGTAGTTGACTCTCTTCTCATATAATTAAAAGTCAAATACATCAGATTGACAGTGTTCCCCTTTTTTTATTAGCTCTAAACAAGTTCCTGTGATGTTTTGTTTCTGCTTTTGTCTCTGCCGGGCTGCTGTAAACAGTCTCCACCTTTTAGACACTGAATGCCCATCTCAGTGATGTCAGGAAGTGAAGGTCCCTCCCCTATCCATTGATGTGTGTTTCAAGCCTGTACTGCAAAGTACGGTGGCCCTGTAAGTCATCAAAACAAAGTGCTTTTTTATCGTGTTTACACGATCCCATCCTTAAAGGGTTAATTTGAAAACCATGAAACCAACTTTTGCCACTTTCATTTTGTGAGTCGTTTCTGACCTGCTGAGCTGACGACAAGCTGTGATTGAGTGGGGCGAAGGAAAGCATCAGGTATGATTGACACCCATTTGAATTTCCGTAGCTTGTATATCTCCTCATTTGGTCAGCTACTGGTCAAAAGCAAAGAATAAATTGAAAATGATCACATTAAGCAGCAAAGCCCCTGCAACCCGTTGCACAATTAACAGGTCTTATGGTGTTTTAATAAAGAACTAACTCAAAAGTAATGTGTTACTCTAAAAGGTAAGTGATTTAGTAAAGTATATTATAAGACCTTTGTTTATTATTTATTTATATTATGATATATATATATATATATATATATATATATATATATATATATATATATATATGATGGCGAACGCCAATATTATTTGTTATTGTTTTGTATATATATTTTAAGAACCTTGTGAGGATGCATGACTGATCAGCTACTGATTATTTAACTAGCTGACAGTCACGCATCCTTATTAACCTCGTGCAGACTCTGACCGAGGGGTAATAAGATAATAACTAGCTAGTTAACCCCTCGCCAGAATATAAAAGACCTGCAGATTAGCTGCATGGAGAGGAGAGTGTCAGAGGAGAGACGAGAGTTTGTGAAGAGAAGTAAACAATTGCTACGTGTGCTGGTTTCACAACCAGCATACACTTGTTTCTGTTTGTTTGTTTGGCCCTTGTGCCCTTTTTGTTTGGTGTTTTGTTTTGTTTAAATCTTTAGTTTTATTATTTAATAAACGCGCTGAGCGCCATAGCGCTGCAGTTTTGCCCCGCCATTCCTTGTGTTGAATCTGTGTTTCTGGTCTGACGTCACCCCTGCAAAGCCATCCTGTTCACAGACCCTGAAAAATAAACATTGAAAAGGAGCAAGCATATTCACAACTAAGTATGTTGTTTGCCTTTTTAGTTGCCTTCCCACGTGGCTTAGCCTCTGACCAGCTTTAAAGTGGGAAGGACAGAGTGAGGTGGTATTGCCTGCCATTCAATATCGCTGCACAAATCTCTTCACAGGTAATAAATCTGTCTCTTAAAAAAAAAGAAATGCTGTAATGTATATCTGCAGATGACACAAACTATGAAATATACATTTTCTGCCAACTCAGTTTTATTCTTCAGTGTCTCAGTTAATTATATCACACCATCTGCACTTTGAGTCAGAAAGAATTTGTGTTTGATCTCAAATCCTGGCTGTTTTCCAGTGTTTTTCTGAGAATCATTTACTGACTAGAAAGCAATTTCTTTTGAAGGATCATCAATTTCTCTTATAATGTGGCATTGGCTTCTGAAGAAAAGCAAGGCCGGAGATAACTCGGTAAAGCACTTGGGTATCAATATCACATGTTCTTTCAGCTGAGATGAGTTAATTATGCAATTAATATAGTATACTAAGCCAGGCCCTAAGCTGTTACAGAACTGTTCATTTAGAGTGCCCAATTATTTTACCCCTGTGTTTCTTCCAAATTTAGAATGTCCAACTCTGTTCCTTCAATGTAGCAATTCCCTGCATCAGCTCAAGAGAACGGAAAGTCAGTGAGCATCTACAGATCCAAGCCAATCGACTCTTTATACCCGGGAACACAGCTGATGTTATTGAGCTATCGGCCCCTGGAGAACAAAATCTAGTCCTGCAGGTGTCCAGTGTGAGTGGGATCTACTTAGGAGAAACAGTCCCTGACGATTTTACCTCCCTAACCTGTGGAAGTGCCAGAGCCATTGTGACATCCGTGGAGAAGATCAGTGACCTGGCACAGCCCAGAACCTCCACTCCCTTGAAGGTATGACTCACCCTGCACACCACGCAGTCGTGCCTTTACCAGATGAGCCTTTTGGGGACCCCTAAACACCTGGGATACTAAACCAGATTAATGGGTGATGAAGTTACTGTTTTTTTCCTCTCAAACAAACTTTCATAGACATCACACACTTCACAGTTATCATAAAAGAGCATTGTCAATCTTACTGAAAATGTGGGGTCAACTACAGAGTCCAGT